>NC_061799.1:42434217-42680808 GCF_021462225.1 Girardinichthys multiradiatus
ATCCTGATACAAAAATATCTCAGATTTTCATGTTCTCCTCAGATCTTTACTCCCTGACGCTGTTCGGAGAACAGAAAGTCCCCTCTGAAGAGTTGCTGAGTCACATGGTTCACCTTGACTGGTCTCTGCCAGCTTCCCGAGCCATCTCCAGAACCCTGCAGCTACAAGCTGAGTCAGTCCAAAGAAACATCAGGAGCTGTGTTCCATCCATCCGCAGCGTGTGCAAAGCTCAGCGTGGCAGCTGAGGAGCGGCTCTGACTCTGCCATTATTTCATGAACAGGTGGTGTGAGCAGTCGATCACCTAAACTAGTCTGTCAGCACTCCACTTGTTGGTCAAACTGTCAATATGACGGTGGAGGAGGCCGTCATGTTGACTTCAGAAGGTTGATTAAGTGGAAAACATTCTCCTGACCAAAAATAAGCCGGCTATGCTTTCTTTAAACAAATAGTCAAACTTCACATTTCTTTTAACCAAGTTTATCACATATGTTCACATATTCTTCCAGCACAGACGTCAGGAGTGGTTGGATGAAAACCACTCCCGACCAAAAAACAGATAAATAAAATATGCATCCATCCATTTTCTATAACTGCTTCTTCCGTACAGGGTTACAAGGGGAGCTGGTGCCTCTCTCCAGCGGTCTACGGGCGAGAGGCGGCGTTCACCATGGACAGGTCGCCAGTCGATCGCAGGGCAACACAGAGACACACAGGACAAACAACCATTCACACCACAGGGCAATTTAAAGAGACCCCAACAGTCATGTTTTTAGACTGTGGGAGGAAGCCGGAGTACCTGGAGAAAACCCATGCATGCACCGGGAGAACATGTAAACTCCACACAGAAAGACCCCCAGCCAGGCGTCAAACCCAGGACCTTCTTGCTGCAAGGCATCAGTGCTACCCACTGCGCCACCTGCAGCCTAAATAATACACTCTAACAGAAAAAAAGACTCAAATCTCTCCATGTTCCATGTTGTCAACCCTGACACTGTCTAAAGGTTTAGTAAAATGTAAAAATGTAACATCTAATGCAAATCAAGAAATCTGGTTGAAAAATCTGGACATTTTAAACTCACTAACATCAGCTGAAAATGCAGTAATAAAATATTCAGCAGCACCCACAAAGGGTTAAGGTGTTGGGGGAGCCGATGTTGCCATGTGGGATTACAGAGTCACCCTCACGCTTCTATTAATACCGCAGTATTTTAGCTTCAGTGTGTTTTCACAGCCACACTCCCCACAGAGGCTTACAGCTGGACCAGAAGAAGAGCTGCAGCTCCCTCAACAAAATGCCCTCCTCTGCTGAATGTTCCACTGAGCAAAGCATCAAACCTCAAACTGTGAAACTTTGAGTGTTAGGAGTCAAAGAGATTTTTTTCCTGGCTAAATGTGGCCCGTATGGAAAAATGCAATGTCACTACGGCAGCGATGTGATCCGAATCACCTCTGCACTCATACTGCAAAGTCAGCAGCAGAGACAACCCCACGTTGACCTGAGGAGACCGGATGGGAGGAAGTAGCGGAGGATGAAAGATGGAGGGTGAAAAACAAGGCAGGATAGATGGAACGAAGGTGGAGAAAGAAGGGAGGGCAGGATGTAGGAAGCAGAGGGATACATATGAAGAGTCAGGAGGAAAACAAGGAGTGAAAACGAGAGAAAATAGTGAGGTCACCACAGTTTTTTCTTCCTGGAGTCATATCACTTTAACCATTTCAGCAGTGGGATAACAGCACCGGCCATTTATTTCTTAAATTACTGCTACA
The DNA here is from genome assembly GCF_021462225.1 of Girardinichthys multiradiatus. Taxonomy (NCBI): domain Eukaryota; kingdom Metazoa; phylum Chordata; class Actinopteri; order Cyprinodontiformes; family Goodeidae; genus Girardinichthys; species Girardinichthys multiradiatus. The sequence goes on from NC_061799.1 coordinate 42,435,986, forward strand.
TCTCATCAATAACCTTTCTCCATCATTCTGCATTATGAGGCTGAGACATCCCATAACTCAGACACAGCACCTCCTGGATCAGGGTGGAGTAGTTCAGGTATCTTGGCCGAGAGTAAAACCAGGGTGGAGCAACCCTGTTCAAGTGCCTTATCCAAGAACTAACTTGTTTCAATTGAAAATATTTTGTTAGAATTAAACTGAACTGCACTAAATCTAATTGGGTCTGAAGGTGATGATTGGATCAGACTGATCTAAACTGAGGTTGGACTGATTTTTGACACTACCAGTGTGACGGACCTTCTATTGTGAAACCAGCGTAAAGGTCGAATGAAAAGGTGAATTTGGGACATTATGCTGGATAAAAGGGAGGAAAACATGATAGTAGATTCCAATAGAAAAGCGGTTACTATCATAAAACCACTCCTCAACTATAAGTAGGTTTTATAAAGCACTCTGCAGTGCTTTTACTATAACAAAATGTAGTTCTGAGGTGGGTGAAACACATGATGTTACCAGTCCTTTTTATTTTACCTAAAGAGCCCTCACTCTGTGTTTCATAAACACAAGCAGGGCCCTGATGTCAAACTGTGGGAGCAGCTGTTTTAAACAGGCAGATATCAGTCAAGCTTTTCTGTGCCGATAGATCTATGCCGCCTTCGTGTTTCTCTCTTTAACTCCATCCATCCTCGTCTCTGTGTTTGGTTAAATGCTTCTGTCAGCCTAGGAAAATAATCGTTACAACTCAGTCGGAGCAGCAGGTCTCCTCATGCCGATACGTCACATCTGGTTATACTGTGCAGCCTTAAACATGTTGTCTATACAATATCTCTACCTGCACACGGTGACATTTCCAGCATCAACTGAGCAGGGCAGAGCAGCACAGTCGGTGAACAGGCCTGAAGAAGGGGATGATTGGAGAGCTGGTAGAGTGCTGGAGGAGGTTAATCACCAGCTCATTAGCTTATAATGAAGATAATTATGTAAGTGTGAAGATGAGTGCTGTGTCTGGTGCAAAGGAGGCAAGAACAGCTGTAATGGTGTGTCAGGAATTTGGTCCAACATTAATGTGTTTTTGTAGTTCTGCATGTAGAAGCTATGTGATTTATATTCTCTACAGACAGCTAAGAACAACAGCACATTTTCGCCCTGAAGACAAAGTCAAGCCAGTTAGAAAAGGGAAAAAACAACAGGACAGCAGTGTTGTCAGTGAATACAGCAAAACACTGTCAGTAAGGCTGGAGTCTATCCCTGCAGTCACTGGATCAGAGGATGTGTGCACTCTGGGCAGCCTGCCAGATCATCTCAGGCCAACACAGCCACAGGAGAACCACCACCATGCACATGTATCCTCACATCGCAGGGCAGTCTGGGCTGGCCAGTTAGGCCAACAGGCATGTTTTTGGGCTGCAGCCCTGCAGTAAACCCACAAAAGCAAAATGCAAACTGAGCCAGGATCTTAACCCTGGATGTTATTGCAGAGAGGCTGCAGCACTATTAGTTTAACTGCACACCTTGTGCTGCAGCTGCAGCTTCTGAGTGCTTCTGCTCTACTCACAAAAATCTGCTGCTCACATGAGAGTCTCTGGCTTGCAATTCCACGACAACATAAAACATGTGAAGCATCTAACAAGGGTATTATTCAGTTCAGTTCATTTTTCAGCTCCTGCCTTGACAACCAGCAGCTGTGACTGGTCTATTTGCCCTGGTAAACAGGTTAACGATGTTATTGACCTGTTGGTAGAAAGCAAAAGCTCTTGACCTTTTTCAAGTGTTTCTGCCAATCTGCCTTAAGAGATTGCTTTGTTATGACATAATACAATCATGCTCTTTGGTTTTATTGCTTCAGGTGGAAAATTATGATATAATATTTATCTAAGGGCAGATTTTAGCAGAAGACTTGCATTAAAAGTGAAGCTGTGAATACACCATGTCTTTATTGATTAGCATATGGGGAAGCAGATCAGGTAAAAGACCTTGTTCAGAGTAAAAAGGTTATTCTTTAATTAAACTTTTAGGTACTCAAGATCTCAGCATGTCTCAATTTATGCAATCTCGTATTTTAAAATGTCAAGTTTGTTTTCATCTAAAGACACAAAGAATAGCTAGAAAAACAAAAACAAGAAGGCATGAATGAGACAATTTCAGAACAATTCTATTATTTTCCAGAAGATCCAGATTTCTTCTGTACAATTACAGCGACCTTACCACAACTTAACCAGAACCTACATGGGTCTTCATGAACTTACAAGTTACTGTTCATGAATTTTCAAGGGATTTCTGGTAACAGGATGACTGTCTAGAATTTACAAGTCCCTTACCTATAAGCTGCGAAAGGTTCGTTTTAAGTCCTTGAAAAAAATGTTCAAGGTAAGTGCCCAAAAGTAACCTGTATGTCACAGAAAGTAACATATAAGTTCTATGAATGTCAGTTATGTGAAAGTAGCATTTAGGTTGAAAGTAATTTTCTACACCTTTCACACCTTATGAAGGTGACCTACAGTATATGCTCTGGAAAATAACCTGTAAAATCAGTGAGAGTAATCTTAACACGCTCAAATTAAACTGTAAGGTCCAAAAAGGAACTTCATGCTCCAGAAAGTAACAGATGTCCTGAAAAGTATATTGGAAATTTTATGAAAGCAATGTGTGAGTTCTGGAAAGTGACCTGAAAGATCTGGAAATCAAACTGTATGTTCTAGAAAGTAAAATGCAAGTTCTGCAGTAACCTTTAAGTTTTAAGAAAGTAACATGTAAGTTTTATGAGCCTGTGACTTCTGGAAAGTAACTTAACTCCAGAAAGTAACCAGTGAGCTTCAGGTAATTAAACGTAACCTCAGCTCAAGAAAGATACCTGCAAGATCTAGAAAGGCTTTTTGAAAGGAATCTGTATGCCTCGGAAAATAACACAAGTTTTGGTAAGTAAGCTGTGAGTTAGGAGAACGTAGCCTGTAAGTACCACATGAGGAAAGATACCTAGTAGTACTGCGAAAGTATCCCTGACATTCCATGAAGTAACCTGCATGATCTAGAAAGTAACCTTTAAGTTCTGGAAAGTAACACACAAGTTCTGTGAAGTTAATCTGTGTTTTCTGAAACATAATTTGAGTTCAATGAAACTGAAGTGTTGGTTTTATGAAGTAACCTTTATATTCTATGATCATAATCTGTAATCTCGATTTTAAATGTGTTTGAAGTTTTTAGAATGCAAATCTATTTATTATTGATATTCTGTGTATCCTTTGTACCACCTCGATAACATTTAAAACTCTTTGGACTATGTTTCATTGTTTTAGAAGGGAATAAATAAAGTAACAGAAAACGTAGACAAGCATGAAAACCAAAGAAGCCAACTTGAAAAAAATGAATCATCTGGATGAGACGTTTACATTTTTCACATCTGTCTGAACGTTCTTTAAATCCTTCCATTTGTTTTACTAATCTGGCACATATGCAAAGCCTTTCCATAGAACAAGTGAGTTATAAGCAGTCAGGGAGCTTTTTAAAATGCATTAGGGCTTAACTCCGAAACAGAGAAAAGATTAAGACAGACATCCTAAAACAAAAGCACAACTGCTGAGGATAAAGCCTCCCGTTCATCCAGCCTTCAACAGGAACCGTGATTGGAAAATCACCCCTAAATGCCAAATTAAATCAAGGACTAACAAACCATATTATGTAGGTTAACAGCCTCAACATCTTCAGCTAAACTCAATCGGAGGAGATCGTGTGTGAGAGGAACAATCTGGGGTCATCTGATTGTTCCATTGATCAGATTCAAACTATGTTACACATTTACCAGTTGGTAAAAAATGTCAAATTTGCATTTCTTTTACATTTAATTGAAACCTTTAACCGGGTAAAAGGTTCTTGTTTCTTTCTTTTTCATCCACACCAGGCTTTCCACAGCATCCTCGGTTTAAGCATATTTCTACTAAACTGGAGCCATCCTCAATTTTCCACAGTTCAATTATTTTCTGGACCAACAAAACAAATACGAGTTGAAACGTCGACCCACAACAAGAAAGCCTTCTCCAGCTCAAAGTTATTTTGGTTCAGATGGAAGCCTAAATTATGCATAAATCACAAGCTGATGACACTTCCAAACCCATCCGAGTCGATGTTTCATGTCATCTCCTCCTGAATACTTCATCATGGTGAAAGCTGAAGGTAAAACAACACTCCCAGAGAAACATGTTCCAATAAAGTTCAACATCAGCAACGACGGTACATAAATTATACAAGCCAACGACTTCTTTCCCATCCACTGGCATTTTGGGAGTAAATGTGTTCTGGCAGAACCAAACAAAACAGCACACAGTGTGTTTGTGGCGTCAAAGGTGAAATAAGGGGTCGGGTCTCAGAGGTCAGCATCCAAAGAGCTCAGCTATGAAACGGCAGGTGAGGCTCATAAACACGAATTAGCGACACTTTCAGAAACAAACTCACATAACTTGAAAAGAAATGCATCACCATCAAATTAACCCAAGTCATTCCAAATAAGATTGTTTATTTAACCACTACTACTTTTCTTCTATCCCAGACAAGATGTTTGTCATCTGAAATCGATGGTCTGGAGTCGTTCAGTGTGTCAGGCTCAACAGCTGATTTAGCACAGCCATGACTGAACACAACCGACCTCCAGTTTTCAGCATAGTCTGAAATGTTCTAGAATCATGCACCGTGACTCCTGCTGAGACAGACATCTTATAAATATGTTCAGAGCATATTAATGACGTTGTCCTCAGATTTAGGAGATCAAAGTGCACCTGGGAGCGGAGTTGCGCCTGTCACATCTTTAAATACGTCAGATCTGCATCACGGCATCAGGGTATAGAGTTCACAGCAGAACCAGTGCTTTTTATCTGGACAGAAGGATGGTAGCTGCTAGCACCACTGGCATATTGGTTCATAAATGTTGCTATGGAGACAGCCAAAAACAAAACCACAGCAGTCTCTTATTTGCAGGCAGCAAGTTGTAGCATGCAGCAGCGTGCGCACATTCATTTTCAAACTTATTATGCCAATTATTATAGCAATCTTTATCTTTTGTCTTTTTTGAATACTCTTTTCAAGATTCAAGTTTAATGCATCTGGGACAAACTTAAGTTTTGGGAATACTTCAAACATCTCTAAAAATATACTGAGAAAAGGACAAGGTCTGAAAAAAACAATGATGCTACTCACACATCTGGAGGGAGTTAGTTTGTCCTGAACATGTGATGGTGTGTCAACAAATCGCACTTAATGAGCAACAACAGTTAAACCAGGGTTCTCCATTCTTAGAGAGCTGCAGTCCTGCAACCTTTAGATACAACTCAGGTCCAACACACCTGAACCAAATGATTGGCTCTGGACCAGGCCTCTGCATAACCTGAGGCTGAAGAGATAAATGGGCCATTTCAATCAGGTGTGATGGAGCAAGGATGCATCTAAACTTTACAGGACAGTAGCTCGAGAAGACTGGAGTTAAAGACTCCTGGGTTAAAATATCTCAGATTAAATAAAAGATGTTATGTGGAATTTTATGGCACCTAAAAATGTTTCCATATTTGCAGGAATTTCTAAATCTGACCTTATAGAAACCCACAGCAGAACTCCCAGCATGTAATTTATTTAAGGAACAAGAAGCCAAAATGGAAAAGTTTGTAAAAAACTAAAGTTCATTTGTGTGAGCAGTCACCTATAAATATAATGTGTGGGTGAAGAGTTAAACGTCCAACAGGTGGTCTCACCACCAGACGTCTTTCTCCTGAACAGCAGCAGTGTGTTTGTTAAAGTAAACTTAACGGACTGCAGGAAGTTACAGCCACGCAGATTAACTTTCTTCATATTTTACCAAAGTGGTAATTTTCCATTTGTCCACATGTGCTTCCATGATGTTTCCCGCAAAGACAACTAAAGGACAGAAGGACAGACATCCGTCTCCTGACTGACATGTTTGTCTCCAGCTCAGTTTTATTATCAAATTAAAGCAAAAAAAAAAAAAAAAACAACAAACAGATTTCCCTTTTTCTCACTCGTTAAACAGGTCACAACCTTGAATATAAAATACTTATAAACTTGTTGCTTTACATCTGCTATATAGTAGCTAAACTGATTTTATTCATGAGTCATTTCAGCAGAAAGACAATGAAAATTAGCTACAATTCCACAGTGATATAAATTAGACTTTATTCTAAAAGCCTTTTTAATCAGTCTTTCCATTGATTGCAATGTAGTCTTGCCTGTTTGTCATACAGCAACTTTTAAATGAAAATGAAGCCTGCATGAACTCATGACAAAGGTGGGTTGTAGCTGAGCAAAACCTAATTTAGGTTGAACACATGTACCAGAGATCCTCTAGATGTGGTTCCTGCATCGTTAAAATAAAGCACCCAGCCAACCGAGCTGAGTTTCAGGCGGGATAATAAAGGCCCCATCAGACAAATATTTGGGTTAGATACCTGCTTTCATTCAATAACACGTGGGAACAGACATGCACAATAGTTTGTTTCACATGGTTTTAATCAGGACTCCCCTGAATGAATGCACGAAACACGGCATCTATTATACACAAAACAGCGTTCCAGTTACATTAATGAACTCAGCTGTGTGAGGGTTTTCCTGTTTTAAGCAGGAAGTGTGTGTTTCCCAGAGTGTGTGTGTTCATTGTGACCTTCAGGCACAGCTGAGGGTCTGACTGCCAACGCTGTTGCTCTTACGACTGGAATGCCAACCACAGCAATGTGTGTGTGTGTGTGTGTGTAATTTATGTTACCTATTTAGGACCTTTTCTGGTATATTTACTAACCTTCTGAAGACCAATGGGCCTAATGGGAACCAAAGCCAGGTCCCAATGCCCTTTTTAGGGTAAGGGTCAGGTTCAGAGTTATGATGGGAATTAAATTTTGGAAGGATTGGGAATGTACTGGTGATGGTTAAGGTTAACTAAGGATAAAATCTAGCGATATGTAGAAAATTGGGGCATTTCCTCGCCTTTATAGAGCTAATTATGATTTACAGTAAGAAATGAATGTAGAGAATACGGAAATGTGTGCATTCATCCCTCATACATGTTACCACACATGTATGTTTGTTGCTTTACTCTAAATAAAATGTGCAACCTGAACACTAAATGAAGGACAACCCCAGCTGTGTGTGTGTGTATCTACATTTCAGTGAGTTAGCGAGGTCGTCATAGATACTGACTCCTGCTCACTTGGAAGCACAAAGGAAACTGTATTCTCCACCAACTGTTGCCGGCCTTGTGATCTCATACTCCGTCGTTTAGCTAATTTAGCCGCAAGAACAGAAAGACCCACAGAAAGGCGTCTGTTTTACTTCTTCTCACTTTACACGAACACTCAAACAGCTTCAGTCCACACAAGTCAGCGAGGAAACATGTTTCTGGATGTTGGTGTGGGAAACTAACTAACATTAGTAGATCTGATCAGGAGCAAACTGGAAACCATTGACTGTTCCTGCTGATCATGACTGGTCACTTTATACAAAGATACAACCTTAAAATAAAACCCAGTTCAACATTTTCTCCATTTTGCTTCTTTTTGGAGGGTCTAACTTTAGGAAAATAAAATATTTTACCTTGAAGAGTTCAAAATAAACAATTATTTCCATCCAGATGAATTAAATGTTAAATATATTTAAAGACCTTTGGTTTTCAATTCTAGTTTGTTTAGAAGAAGCAGTAAAACTAATTTCTGTCCTTTGAGACAAGTTTATTCCAGTTTATCAAGAAAAACCTTTCAAATAATGATGGTATTTTACATTTTAGATGCCATGTTTGTTGTCTTTGAATCAAGCTTCTTTTGCCGTCTCTATCAGTGTGATGTGGGCAAAATAAATACTTTCAGCTGCAAAAGTTAAGTTGACATACATTTGAAGACCTCCAGTTTGTTTAGTTAAGAAGCAGACTTAGTCTGCAAAGTCACCACAAAGCCAGATTTGTTCCTGTACGAAGAATAATAATCAAATTTCATATATTTTATTGATTTCTGATTTTTTTCCACTTTATTTTACATATTTTAATGATGTGAAACTACTTGTTTTAGAAAATGGTTAGAAGTCATATTTCTTTCTCCTGCATAAAGGTTCTTCTCACTTTTCAGGAGAGACGGCACAATTTAGTTTAGATCAAATCCAAGTCTCCGGCCTCCAGGACAGATTTATCATCACATTCTGCAGCTAATTCAATTAGAAGTCAAAGAAAATTAAACCTGAAAATGGAGATTTTTTTTTTTTTGCTGTAATTTCTCTCTCAATCAATCCTTCCGTCATAAAAGATGAGCTGTGCTTTCAATCTCGTCCCACATTTGTATTCATGACCGCTCGAATAGGTGATGATAGAAATACGCCGCACCGGAGACGACAATTACATCACATTAATAAACGTGGAGCTCTGCTGCTGAACTCAGGCATTCAGAGATGTTTTCCCCAGAGCTGCTGAAAGGGCGTCCACGTCGGTGCCTGAAACCAGACTCTCAAGGGCTGGACTGGGATGAAGTGAGATAACTCGGAAATAAAAGAGGAAGGCTGAAAATAGACCCGGCAGAGCAAAACCCAGAGGGATAGACGGTGACCAGTGGGATTTTCTTAGGAACAACTGGAAAAGCTGCTGATGGAGATATAGAATAACACTTCTCACTATGAACAAAGTAAGACCAACCAAAACAGTACAATGTAGCAAATTATTGTTTTCAATGCCCTCATGAATTTTGAGGATCAAGAGAAGGCTTACAACCTTGTAGTATTTTAAGGGTCGTCCTGTGATAGTATGAAGTACTTCTGTGGTTTTTCACTAAATTGATCGGATCTCTGGTGAAGAGCGTCCTCGTGGACAGGATCTCAAAGTATAGTGATGGAGAAGAGGGATGTCTGGTTTGGGAACCTCAGGTCCTCATTTTTGCTTTTCATAGATGATGTGGTTGTGTTGGTGCCTTGAGGTCATGACATTTAGCGTGTACTGTTTGTAGCTTACAGCTGAGTGTGAAGTGATCAGGCTGAGAGTCTGTTCCTCAAAGTCTGAGCCAATGATCCTTAACCGGAAAAAAATTGATCACTTCCATTGATTAAGGGGTCGGTCCAGAGTTCAAGCATCTTGCTGTCTTGTTGAGGAGTGACAGCAGGATGGAAGCAGTAGGATGGATTGACGGATTGGGGCCTGTGCTGTACTACTTCAGTGTATTGTGGTAAAGAAAGAACCAAAGAGCCAAAAAGCAAAGCCTTGGATTTACTGCTTCATTTAAGTCCCAACACTCATCTTTGGTCGTGAGATCTAAAATAAAATATCAAGATCCTTGAAAGAAGCAGCTGAAATGAGCTTCTTCAGTATGGTGGTGGACTTTTGGACATTCGGACGAAGCTCAAGGCAGGGATGTTACTCCTGTCTGAAATTAGTCAATTGAGATGGTTTATGGATCTGATCAGCTTGCCCGCTATATACCTTCCCGATCCGGTTTTCTGGATACAGCAACCTCTTAAAGGAAGAACCAGGGCCAATCTGGCCTATGAATGCCACTGAGCTCCCACCCCAGGAGGAAAACATAGTTCCTCCCGTGATTTCTCGATCTTGTCTGGGGTCCTTCTCTGTGGAACGTGCCTCTCCAAAGAGAGCCAAACATGAGGAACTTTGATTGGTTTCTTAAATCATCTCAGCTGACTTATTTCAATGTCGAGGAGCAACGGCTCTACTACAAGTTTCTCACTTAATCTATGAGCCTGAGTCCAGCTGCCCTGATTCATATCTCAGCACCACTGGTGAGGGCTGGAGCGTACCTGCACCAGAAAATCGACAATTTTGACCTTCAGCTCAGCTCCTTCTTCACCTTGACAGACAGAAGCTATGTCAGCATGATGGCACAGGGTGAAAGTGGGCTTTACTGCAGACTTTATGGTATCATGTTTTGATTTGCATGTTTTTAGTTTTGGGGAGACACAATGACAAAGACTACTTTGGTCATGTTTTCCTAATATCATGCAGCCCCACTTATTTCCAGGTTACAGGGTTGAAACAGAGAGAGAAGGACCAATGAGGTTCCTCAAAGAAGGTCCAGTTGTCTTTACACCCAAACTGATTTAAGTTGTAATCAACTGCTGATAATGCCAAATGCTACAACTCCACTAACTTCATTTAAAACAAATGTCCAGCACCCACACAGCCCGCTACATCACTTCTATTTTTTAACTCTGCTGCTGCTCCCAGTATCCCATAATTCTATGTGGGCATGTAATAAAACACAAACACACAAACAAAGGAGCCTTTTTCCCCACTGCCTGTTGGAAGCCAATGGCATGCACACTCACACTCACACTCACACTCACACACACACACACACACACACACACACACACACACACACACACACACACACACACACACACACACAGATGTTGGCCTCGCCTCAAGCTGGGCATCTGTCACTGGTCATCAGAGAGACAGAGAGCATTCCTTCTGCAGCTACACACCAACTAAACAGAACAAAAATACACCAAACCAGCCGTTTTTCATCTGGATACACACATGCTTTGTCTCAGTGTTGCACAGAAACCAACAGAGACATAGATGTAAAAAAAAAAAAAAGAAATCACTCGGGTTCTGCTAAAGTCTTGCAGAAGCTGCACTGTTGGGAGGGGATAACACATTTTGATTGAAACTGAGCAGAAATGTTTATTTTGGATCCACTGGAGCGTTAGAAATTAAGTTTAAAAGCAGTATCATTTTATGCACATTTCAGTTTTATAAGTACATGAAATTTCAATGAGTTCCACCCCTTTTTAAAATAAATAAATGTCCATCTTCTTCTTTTGCCATTAAACTGAGCTGGTTTTCTAACAGGACAAAACAACAGTGACCCTGTGTGCTGAAGAACCGACTGAATGCACCTGTTCATGCTGCCGTTGCTCCTGTTTGATTTACAAACACAAACCTGCAATAAAACCAACCTGGTGGCTTTGCAATGTTTAACAAAAGCTCCTGGCAGCAGTTAGCACTGCAGACTGACATGTATGATTCGCATTATCTTTTCCTTTTTTAAAGATTTTGGACAGTATCTTTCTTTTCTGACCCAGTCATTCACGGGAAAAACGTTCACGATTTATTCCACTTTACCTTCTGTTTTCATTGTTATTGAAAAACGACACGAACTTCTCAGAAGACGGAGACGGATTAAATCCCGTTGTGGTTCTGGTCTCCAAAACTGGCCCTAAATCATTAAAGTGAAGGAAATACTGTTTTTTTTTTTACTTAAGTCAGTAACTGAGCAAACAGGAAACAATTATTACTATTTTCTTAAATTCCTCAACGTCTCTGAGAAACATATTACTCCTACTTGACTCAAAATATTCTAGAAGTGTGCATCGCTCTCTTAAAAGGCAAAAAATAAACTTTTTATCCTCCTATTTTTTTATTTTTACCCATCTATCTGAAGAAGAGGTGTGAAGGTGACAGATTTAGAAGGGAAACCCAGATTCTTCCGAGAAAACTTTCTGACTGGATCCCCAAGAAAGGATTTATAGTCACTACAAGAAGGTCTGGGTCTACTCTACGCCTCCTCCCAGTGGGATATACCCAGAAAACATCCAAAGGGGGGGGGGAAGACATCCCAATCAGAAGACCACAGGGGAGCAGAGGCTCTAATCCGAGGTCTCCCCAAATGTTTAAGTGTTTTGTTTTCTCTCTAACCTGGAGCTAATTTGTAGCCAGGATACTGTTCCTTCAGATATGATCCACATCATGACTGAACCGACCTGTTCTATAGCATCCTGTTGCATGCTGGGAAGTCTGTAGAGGGATTCTCCAGAAAATAAAACTGTGTGTATTCCTGGAGAATATTGAACCTTTGGTTAATTTTAGGATTTCCAAAAGGTTTCAAACTTATATCAATCCAACAGGATCCATAACAGAGGTTGAAAGCTCAAAATGATAAAACAGAGCAGCTTTACTGTTCATCGTTTAGCCTTTCCGTTATTTGCAGAGAGTCTGGCTCTCTCTCACTCTCTTATAGCCTAAATGAACTGACTCACACAAAACGGTTTCCTTTAAATAGTTCCTTACATGTCTGTGCTCCATTTGACTTCTTTTTGAAACACCACTCTGACAGCGTAAACTTTAAATCTTCTTCCCTCAGTAACAGCATCCACACCAAAGAGGGTTGAAAGCATGCTGGTAGAGGTTAGTGATGGTGCATTAAGTGATTTTTGAGCTTTCAAAACCGCAGATCAGATTAAAAATCAGAGATATTTGTCTGTGCATCACTAAAATCAGGTTAAAACTAATGAAAAAACTTAGAACTTAACATCCTGTTGAAGTGGGTTGTTGCTCACGGCTGCTTGCAATAACCCTGAGGTGTTTCACTGTTTCCCTGAATCTGACAGCTTTAGTTGATCTTTCTGCCCCAACAGTCTGACAGTTTGAGTTTTTCCAGTCAAACCATGGGTACAAATAGTTTTTGTCAGACCAAAAATGACTCGCTGCTCAAGAAATTGGAGCAGAGTAAGGAGAGTTAAGTGTTGTTGAACCCTTTGGACATAATAACAGTCTTTCTTCTGTCCATCGGGAACAACGGCGGCTCTGTCCGTCTCTGCCCGACCACACAGCGTTCCTTTTAAGACTTCTGTGAAACGAACGTGAGCTTCAGAAACTGCTGCACTGAAACCGAACTGAGTCCAGGGCCTTGACTGACAGGCATCTAACCGTTAATGGCTCATTCTGTGCTCCCCCCAGTTCAGCCAGGCTCATTTTTCATTGAGTGTGTGTTGATCACGGTGACAAAGACTGTGTGTGTGTGTGAGAGCGTGTGTTTAAAACAGAAAGAATGTTTGTGTTTGGAGGGAAGAGTCCCGAGCACATGACTGCATTCCTGAAAGAGCGACGGAGAGAAGAAGAGATGACAGAGAAAAAAGGAGATGGTGACAGAAGAGAGGGAACGATAGGGAAAAAGAAATAGAGGAGAAAGATGGAAATAAAGAGTGAAGGAGACGTGAAAGGTAAAAGAGAACCGAAAAGACAAAATGCGACAGGGACGGAGTAGTAAAAATAAAGTAAGGGGGCGATAGACATAGAAAGCAGAAAAAGAGGAAGACGGCATATTATAATTATCAAATTATGAAGGAAAGAAAAAGGAAAACCAGGACGAGAAAAAAGATCATGAAACAATGGACTACATCTCCCACAATGCACTGCACACCTCCTTCACCTGAAGAAAATGAAAACAGAACCAACCTCTGGGGTTAACTGGAAAAAAGGAAAGATTACCATGAAGCTGTCAACCTGGATCAATGAATCCCACCAATGACCAACCGTGGCGTCGGACTTTCTGACCTTCCAGATACTTCTCCATCAACCCAAACATCATATCTGTAGTTCTCCCTCAAGATGAAACCAGACCCCTGCTCACCGCTGGAACCGAGCTTCAACAGCTCTTTCCTAAACCTCAAACTTTTATTTTTTGTCATTTAACTGTCATCACTCTACTTGTTTAAAACCAGTTTTCAACTTCTTTGATGTTTTAACATCTATTGTCCTCACTGATGCATCAGCTTACAGACCATTATTCAAATGTTCTGACCTTCAAGACAATTTTAACTGTCAAACCTCTGTCAACCTCTCGTTGCTCAACTTTTTCATAGTGACTCTAACAGTTTTGCAGCTCTTATTGGGAAGGTTGCAGCTGTACGCTCAGGCCTTCAGCAGAAGAACTAGAATCAGAACCTGGAGGTTAGAAACCAGGACCAGCGTGAACAAAATAGAAGAACTTTCTGGTCAGAAGTAGAAGACGACTCATGACTGGACTCCAACAGGATTGGTAAAAATTGTCCTTTGTGCAAAGAAACCCATTTCCATCCCATACAATCAGTAATCTTTCCCACAGTCAGCCGACCTCTGACCTCAGCAGGGTGGAACATGGGAGTTGCAGTCTAAAAAGCCGTGGTGTTGAATAGGTTTGCAGCGCAGCGGGCTGCAGAACGATCATGACAGTCATAAGATGTGCATGAGTGGGTTCAGGGAACAAAGTGTGACTGCAGAAGATTCAAAGTCGGCTCAGAAAAACAAGCAACACAAAGAAGTGCTGTGTGAGGTGCATTTAATCAATCTGACGATTCAAAACAGTACATTTTCCATATCTTGTGTCAACTCTGACTGAAGACTAATTATAGGTGGTGAGTAGCAGCTAAAGTCACTAAGTCACTAAGATTATTCCCACTGTTTTATTCTAACCACTGAGGTAGTAATTTTAAATGAAACTGGATTATACCAATTCATGCATCAAAGTATATTATTTTACCTGAAACCCACCAGTTGAGCTGATCGAAGGAAAACTGGCTGATTTGGACATAAAAGTGCAATGAAGTAGATTTTAAAATTAGTTTTTAATAAACTAGAGAGACTTGTTTTCCAATATGAGCTCAGATGTGAATCCAAACCATATAGCTTGCACTAATCCTTGCTTATATCTGTTTTGTGATCAATAAATAGTTAAGATTATTACAAAAGGCATAGAAATGTTCAGGACATTGGAGCTTTACAATTAAACATGATCTTTGTATATATTTTCTTTCTTTTTTGTGGGCAGAATGATGTTAAAATAAAGAAAGAAAATCAAAAACTACATTTTGCAAATGAGATCTAGAGAATCACACATGGAATCATCCATCCATCATGGAAATCTTTAATAAAAATGCCTGTTGATGACATATTATCCTATTTTCATCTCAGTTATTTTCACAAAGAAAATCAAAAGCAATCTGAATGTACAGGCAGCAAACTGAGTGAAATGTATCTAAAGCAAAGTGAGCATCTGTGGGTTTGTCCTTGTAGCTCTTCCAGAAAATAAAAGACAAAAAAAAACTTTAACAGCAGCAGAAACACAGAAAACACACTTCAGATTTCTTCCAGTACGCTCAGACTTTTTATGAGGAAAATAATAATAAAGCCACAGCCTGACCGAATTTTACCTTCCAAAGCCAGAGGCGAACCAACGACGAGCGATGCATCCAACCAGCACAACAATCACACATGAAAAAAAAATGTTTCAGTTCAGTGGAGAAAAACAGCTGAAAACAACATTATTTAAAAGGGCAGCAGCTCAGGAGGCGATTCAATTTTTCACTGTAAATGTTGTTCTTTTTAATGCACTTACCGCTCCGTGTTATAATCATCAATAAAAGCAGCGCTGTTAGTTTGAAGAGATGCTCCTGAATCTTTCCTCTGCTCTCCATCAAAAACAGGAATGTCTGATCCAATCAGAGCGTAGCGTACCACTTGCTTCCTACTTGACCAAAGATTTGACCTTTGGGGGCTCAAGTAATTTGAGTAAAAAGATGATAATCTGAACCTGACATGTAAGTTCAGTACAAATGTTCAAAGACCCACCTGTTGCTCTATTTTCATCCTGGAAATGACAACAGTAACTCTACGTGATTTTTTTTAACCATGTTTTTGCTTTAAACACCTTCTAAGTTTATCTCTGCACTAAAACAAGCTCATCTGGTGCTTCCTCTCTCAGTCCCACCTCACAAAGTATAATTTGTCCTAATTGATAAAATTCTTGAACCCTGGATCCAAAACCCCTGATGTGCTCCGTTTTTATCCTAGCACACATCGACCTTATTTAGTCAAGATAAAACCATTCAGATCAGTAGGATCGGATCCGGCCTTCAGAATCATAGATTAACTATAAGAACCCGTTGTAAAGAAGTATGAAAAGCCTCTCTTATCTTCAGCTCACCCCACAGCAGATGAATGAGAGAAGGTTGGTTTCAGTTTCCTGGCAGCAGCCATCAAATCTTCATCTCCTTGTATTTCAAACTATTTTCGCTGCCATGTACTCAAACAAGGTTCCTGGAATATTTGGGAAAGACGGAGGCCCACAGCACCACAGATCCTCCACTGTACTAATCAGTGACCATGTTTCAGGAAAGTGTGTTACAGAAAAGATTAATCTTAGCTAAATCTGACAAATGTAAGTGGTTGCAGTTAAAGACCCCCGGAGAGCTTAGAAAACTCCATGTTTATGTTTGTGAAGGTAGGAGGGAAATGCTTCCTACTGGTATGTCAACCCAACAGTTAGTGGGTACATAGATAGCTAGCTGTGGAGATTCTTTACGTCTATTTTCATCCTCCTCATTGTTCATGATGGCAATGTTAAACTGGGTGCAGATATGAACTACTTTAAACTAGTTTTTCTAATTTGGAAAGATGAACACATCTGTGTTACTTGAATAAGGTCTTCTTTGGTCTTTCCCATTTTGAGGAGTGGGTATTTTGTTGCATTTGTTGCCTGCTCTTGCCCAGACTTAATGAAAAATCTTTGTTGAAAGGAATATGCATACAGTACATTTTATAGAAGCAGAGCATCCAATGAGAATTCAGACCAATCAGTGAACTTGCCACATGACTCCAACAGTCATCACTATTAAGTTAGAAATCCCGTCAGTGTCAAATATTCTGCAGCGGTCAGCACCACTGGAAGGAAAAAGTGACTGAAATGTAAAGATAAAACAAGCCTGAGTCGAGACTGAAGACCTCCAGAAGAAACCTTCGATGCGTTTCAGAGTAATCTGCATTTGAATTATTTTCCCAGCCACACATCCGACAATAACGTTGCCTCCTGAATTATTGCACACTTTTCCACTTCAAGCTTCGCTTTTATCAAAGTCAATTACT
Organism: Girardinichthys multiradiatus; assembly: GCF_021462225.1. Taxonomy (NCBI): domain Eukaryota; kingdom Metazoa; phylum Chordata; class Actinopteri; order Cyprinodontiformes; family Goodeidae; genus Girardinichthys; species Girardinichthys multiradiatus. Next base: position 42,452,646 of record NC_061799.1, read on the forward strand.
CCCCAAACTGTCTCATTATTTTTGCTGCTTCTACTCGTCATCTTGATTTCCTCCGTTAGCCGTTTGCAAAGTTATTTTCTCACAACATCCTCATGGGTTGCAATTTAAAGACAGACTGAAAGCTGAATGTTTCATTTCAGAAGGCAGAACATGTAAAAGCGAAGGCTGGATGTGGGAAGGAAAAGGTTGTCAAACAACAACACGTGTTTTTCTCTCCTGAGTAAAATGTTGGTCTTTAATAATTTAAAACTAAAAATATCCTTTCTAATTTAGCCCAGTAGCTTTAGGGAAAAAAGGCAAACAAATGAATCAACTTTTAAAGTTTTTGACTTAAGTCATCATGGAGATCCTGGGGAGGTTTTAAAAAAAATGTAATGAAAAACCTTGATAAAATGTTGAAGTTTGTTTTGAGGGTGAAGCCAAAAAGTTTGTTCTTAAGCTTTGATTAAGCCCATCAAATAAAGGCAAATCCTCTGCTTTACCAACAGATTAGCATGGTCTCAGCACAGTAATCTCCAGACTGGAAAAGGTTAAGTATTAACCAGAGTCAAGGGAAAATGAAAGTTTTCCTGAGACTCGGAGGAGCCATGATCCAGCGGCCTGTAGAGACACTCTGAGCAGGAATAACTCCCAGCAGTCGTTTTATCATCAGTTTCTCACATCATGATGGAGGTAGTTTGTCCAGCGCTTCTTTCCAATGTTGCTTCAGTTCAGGTTTCTGCACAGCTTTCTGAAGGTCCCACAACAGAATTTCAGAATTGATATGTGGACTTTGACTAGGCCCATTCCATCACCTTAACTTTTTTCTTTCCTGCCAATTTTTGTAGATTTGCTGCTTTGTTTGGGATAACCGCTCTATTGATGACCCAGTTTGGGCCAAGTCTCTGGAATAACTTGGTTAACAGAAGAACTCATTTGGACTCGATGACTGAAGGTGTCCAGGTGCAGAAGCTGCAAAACAAGCCCTTATTATAATTCCTCCACCACCGTGCTTGTAAGTCGTAATGAGGTGTTTGTGCTGTTGTGCTGTGTCTTTCAAACAAGATGGTGTGAATCATGACCAACCCTCTCTACTTTGGTCCCATTTGTCCAGAGGTTCATTCAGCAGTCAGCTCTACACATCTACGCTGGCCTTTTTACAAAGCAGAGGCCAAGTCAAGCCTTGCATACAAGCCATACTGGTCCCGTCTTTCTTTTATTGTTCAGTCATGAATGTTAACATTTAATTTAAAGGGGATAAAATTGAACTCTTTGGGTCTTTTTGTCGTTTCTGTGAGTGTTGGACACTTTGATATTGGGGTGAATTTATTGGGACACTCTTGGTAGCTGTCTTAAACGTTGTCTAATTATGAACAATAATAAAAAATCTTTCTCTCCTTAGAATGAATGGCTTTAAATAGTTTGGAAATGTTCTTAAAACTAAGATTAATAGGCTTACTTTATTCAAGGTGATGTCTTTCCACTCTGGCATTGTGTTAGCCTACACTTGTATGTTTAAGAGCAGTGAAACGTAGAGTGAAGAGTTTAAAGCAAATATTGTTGCAAAAATTCAGTTTTCAGCCTGAAATGTTTTAAATTTGACCCAGATCAAAACTCTAAGGACTCTGAAAATTTTTTTGGTTCATAAAACAATTGGAAAAGCAATATATCCTGAGAATTATCTCAGATATTTTCCATCTCAATCAAGAAGAGTTGAGCCAAGATCAGTAGCCTCCCACTTCTCATACCACCTGCACCAACTCAAGAGGAAAAGAAACCAGCGTACTGGGTTTAAAGATTACTCAAACAATAATTACCTCTGCAGCTTTTAATCACCGGCCACTGCGGAACCGTGTCATCCAATCGGATGGAGCTGCCGGTTGTGTAACGGCGGGTTTAATCCGTAGCGTTCTTGGAGATCAGCTGTTCTCAGGCAGGTATCGTCTCTGGGTTCTGTCCAATAAGCAGCACTAACTGGGTTTCTAGACCAAGTCTTTGGAAATACCCTGGCGAGATCGGCCAGGAGCCAATCCTTCAGCACGCTAGGCTCATTGTGTAACATATCCTCTTGTTCTTTACTATTTATATCCTTATTTGTCTTTTTCCTCCTGTCAGATGTAAACCAGCCTGACTTTTGTGTTTTGCTTGATTTAATATGGAGGGTTTCTGCAGCATCTTTAGATAATTGTCTTAATTGTGGACAGAGGACTTGAAAGTAGACTGAGATTAAGAGGTATGAGGAGTGGGGGGTGAGACACTTCAGTAGGGTTTCCTGGGTTGGAAATGTCAAGTCGGTGACCCCTGTTGGCCTCTGTTGACTTGTCTAGACTGGGGAGACTCAAGATGACAAGTCGAAAAGCTAAAACAATCCTGACAGGAGAGGAGGGCGGCACATGGATGTAGTTTATCCGCCAGTGTTTGGGTTTTCCAAGCTTTTCTGAGACCTTAACAGCATCTCTTTGGATAAAACATACGATGAATGTTTCAGGCATTCAAACAAGCTTAAAGTCAGCAGCAGTGAGTCAATTTTCTTTATTCATTCATTCATTCATTCATTTCTTGGGTACTACAGACAGTCTGTTCCTTCATTTTCCTCTTTGTTCTGCAGGTGCCCCAAAAATATGAGCAGAAACAGAAGGGCCGAACATACGGACCCTCCCTGCAGCCTGTGGGGGTTATTGGACCTGTCTGTATGTGGGCCACAGGAAGAGCCAGAAACAAAACCAGAAGGAAAAGCCCGGCAGGAGCTTGTCAACGAGAGTTTCAGAGACATGCATCCCGAAGCAAATCAATTTCTTATGCACAAACTAATGCTAACTATAGCTAAACCTTACCAGATAATTATATAATAAAAACATATAATATAATAATATATAGTGTTGATTTTACAAACAAAGCCAGACGAGCCATAACCCTCCTCGCGTAGTGGATGAAGCAGCCGATGTCTTTTTCTTTTTTGGGCCTGGCACCAATCTGAATGCCCAGAAGGACTTCATCCCCAAAGGCCAAAGCTACAGCAGCAGAACAACAGGACACATCCACAGTGTTTTCACTCGGTGTTTCCTGTCTGACAGAAAATGTAGAAAACAGACCCGAATGATTTCTAGTGCAAGAAAATTAAGGCTGGACAACGTATCAAATTACAACTACAACTGCAATACCAGTGTGTGTGATATCGTAACCACACAGGACTGCTTGGATGCAATGTTTAGTGGGGTATTATAATTCAAGTGTAAGGCATATATTTAGTTTACTCGATGGGCTTCAACTGCCCCTTATCCCCACACTGGTTGTATATCAGAGAGGTGGGGGTACAGTCTAATGGCAAATAAAGAAAAATGGGTCCAGAAAATGTGGCCCAATCATAATCAATATCATTATTGCCATTTTCAGCCATAGAATCGCAATTAAATATTTTCCTCATGTCAAGCAGCGCTAAAGCTAACGCAGTTTAGGAAAACTTGAAGAACTTGAACAGTTGCAGACACAAAATACCAAGAAGGGCTGGATGATTTGGCCAGAAATCTACACTAGAAGAAAAGGAAGTTCACAGAAAGAACATTTGAGGGTAAGAAAACAAGTTATGCATTAAAAAAAATTATTTTCCATCTTCTATGAGTTACTATGAAATAATAATACAAATCAATGGTTCCAGGGGCTCTGTAATAGAAACTTTATAATGCAATTAATCAGATATCAGGGAGGTAAACGTAAGCATGGAAGTGAAGGTTTGTACATTTCTGGGAATAAACTGATCGATTATGCCAACCATCCTGGTTGGACCCACAAAATCAGACTCCTGATGACTAAACTTTGTGATGCCAGTCATAAAATATTAGGTGTTAACCCCAGATGATGGTCATTTCTTCCATTCACCATTCATAACTTTTTTTTTTTTTTTGGTGGTTTAATACCAGACTCGAAGGTGTCTTGAAGACACCTTCATGAGGACCATAAAACTGAGGCACGTGACGTCGCCCGGTACGGCGGAGCCGAGGACCCATCCTGCAGCCAGGCCTGGGGTCGGGACTCGTCGGACAGCACCTAGTGGCCGGGTTGCCCCACGCGAGACCCGGACCAGAAAACCCGAACAAGAGACGCGAGGCCGTCTCCCGGGGCCCCCCAACTGCAGGGGGAACCATGAGGAACCGAGGTGGTTAAATAGCTCCACTGTGGCAGGGCTTCAGGGGTGGATGAGATCCGCCCCGAGTACCTCAAGTCTCTGGATGTTGTGGGGCTGTCATGGTCGACACGACACCTCAACATTGTGTGGCTGTCAGGGACAGTGCCTCTGGACTGGCAGACCGGGGTGGTGGGTGGATTTCATCTCTTCTTTTTGTAGATGACATGCTCCTGCTGACCCCCTCTAGCCAAGACCTACAGCATGCACTGGGGCGGTTCGCAGCAGAGTGTGAAGCGTCTGGGATGAAGATCAGCTCCTCCAAGTCCAAGGCCATGGTTCTCGACCGGAAAAGGGTTCCTGTCTCAAGTGGAGGAGTTCAAGTATCTTGCAGTCTTGTTCACGAGTGAGGGGAGAATGGAGCGAGAGATCGGCAGACGGATCGGTGCGGCTGCCGCAGTAATGGGGACGCTGTGCCGGTCCGTTGTGGTGAAGAGAGAGCTGAGCCGAAAAGCGAAGCAAAATCTCAATTTACCGGTTAATCTACGTTCCTATCCTCACCTATGGGCATGAACTTTGGGTCATGAATGAAAGAACGAGATCCCAGATACAAGTGGCTGAAATGAGCTTCCTGCGTAGGGTGGCCGGGCACTCCCTTAGAGATAGGGTGAGGAGCTCGGCCATCCGGGAGGGTAGAGCCACTGCTCCTCCACATCGAGAGGAGCCAGTTTATAACTTTGTGTATTAACACCGGCGTGAGATACTTAACTAACAAAAAAAATAAACCGAAATCCAAAAGTTAAAAACATAGTTTGTGGGCTGGGATGAAATGGAAATGTATGAGGACAACATTGGGGTACAAACTGGAAAAGGGGTGAAATAACCCAGAGTCATCACATTTTCTCATATCATTATAAACTTCACTGTATTTTATTGGGATTTTATGTGATACAGCAACATAAAGGAGAGCATAATAGTTAAGTGGAAGGAAAATAAATAATATCTGAAAACTGTGTATACTGATAACCTTAAATGAACATCTTCCACAAGAAAAAAAAGAACAATGGCGTAAATGTGATACAACAGACACCTTAAAACTACTAAATACCAGATTTCTACATTTCATATCAGTAACATATGGCAGCAAGGCAACAAGAAGCCACCTTTCAGACATTCAGGAGACCAAGCATGTGTTGATGATGGCCCTGACTTCCTTCCAGAGCCTCAGAGACCATCTGTTTGGGAATGTTTCTGGTTCAGAGGACAGGAGAGCCGAGTTTTCAGTCCTCAAACCAAACAACACTCTGTCACTGTGCACACGTTTGCCTCGAAGTAATGATACAAAGCAGAAGGCCACGATCTGCTGCATCAAACGCATTTAATATTCAACAAAACTAACTGTATTCACACACGTCTTAGAAAGAAAATGGTTGCTATGTAAACCAAAATGGAGATGAAGAGGCACAGAGGTTCTTTAATCTGTTAAAAATTGAGAGAAAGAGACTAAAAGTAGGAAATGGAGAGAAAACTGATGAAACAATGTCAGATTGAAAGGAAAACCTCTGTTCTGCAGCAGAAAAGAAACAAATAAGAGTCACATGAGGTTAATAAGGGGAAGGAAAAGGGTGAAAGGTAGCAGAAAAGGGAAAAGTGAGATGTAAGGGGAGGTATATTTATTTTAAAGGCCACCAGAGAGAGGTGACCTTTCTAAAGGCCAACAATTAGTTTCATCTTCACTAAAACAACTGAGCTTCATTAAAGAAATCTCATTAAAAACAGCCCACTTCAAAGGATTAGAAACTAATCCCCAGAATTTGTAATAACCCACCAAAAATGGATCTCTTGGCATAAATACTGAGTCTGAATGTGTAAAGAAAAACTGGAAAAATCTGCTAAATCTGTGATCACAACTTCTGTTTCCCACAGCCCAGTTTTAATTAATCCAATATTGGGGGTTAGAACGTTCAGACAGAACAGGTAATGGATGCTAAAACAATCACTGTTTAGACCAGGTGAGAAGAACATGTTTCCAACCATGTCTGTAGATTAATCCAGATTACTTTTTTATTGATTTGGATTAAAGAAGGATTCTCCACAGCAGCTTTGCCTTTATTTAAAATATTTACACAGGTATTTGTACATCTGGTATGTTTATGTGTGGTACTATTCCTTCCAGTAAATTTTCCTTGGAGGGCTCTGAAATGTTTGGAGAACTTGCAAAGAACTTGCAAAGTCGCAGGGTGTTCAAATACTTATTTTCCTCACTGTACTTCCTCCACTGTACTGAAAAAGGTTTGCCTTGAATTTATCAAGGAATTATTACCTGATTTATGCCTACGCCCGATTCTGTTAACAATTTACTCATTTATGAGTTTAAGAAATTTAGGACTGCTCAGCTTTCTTTTAAATGAAACATCTAAAGGCTCGTTACCTTCAATCCTGAAACCTTGCACCATAACAAGTCTAGGAGCTGCTACAGTATGGATGTTTACATGGTGTTCATGCTGAATGCGCCATTTAATTTTCTCGTAACGAGGTTTGCCTTTACCTTGAAGCCCCATCAGTCAGCTTCCTGCTGCAGTGCATGGCAGCACCATGAGCAGTTTAATCCTCTAATCTGCGTCTGGCAGCTCAGTATATCCTGGATTTACACACAGGCTTCCTGATCGTGTGAGTTCTCTCTCCTGTCTGCAGCGTGCTGCATGAAGGTTTACCTTTGATCGTGTACTTTCACGGGTTCCCAAATGATCCTCTTACAACAACAAAACTGCCTTGAAAGATGTGAAAATGGAATTTTCTAAGCTGAATGGACAATGGTCTTCAGATGTCAGCCTGAGGTTCAAGGACTGGGGAAGTTGGAGGACCTTGCGCCCGGCGACCGGCTGTACTTCCTGAGTGTTGCAAACAATACTCCCATTATGAAACAGTCAGCAATATGCAATAAAAGCATTTTGGTGTCAAGTGTTTGATTACAGCAGCATTCTCAAAATGTGAGCTTTTTGTCCTTTCTCAGAGCTGAACACTCATGTAATCCCACCCCCACGTTAAACCCATCTGCTATTCTACCACACACCTCACCACTGTCTCCCTGCACCACCCACACAAACTTCTTCTTAACATGTGGTTTATCATCACCTTTCTTCATGTGTGTTTCTCTCATCTTCATGGTACAGCCTTTAAGAGGTGTAACATCAACATTTTTACTGCTGTCCAGATCATCCTTCCAAAACAAATACATTTTATGCACCAGCTAAATGTTGCCTGACTCATAGCGTTGGGAATGCAGATCCTCAGCGCTGGTTTACATGTTTGAGGGAGTTTATAAACTGAGTGTGGGTGCTCTGCGGGGTTCTCGTGTGTTTGTGAAGAGTTTGTGTGTGTCCTGCCATTCCAAACCACAGCGACCTCATGTTTACAAAGCCTCTCTCTCTCTCTCTCTCAGAGTTACACAGCCACCATCAACCTAAAGACCTCACCGTCTCCTGCAGGTTTCAGTTAACATTTTCAGCCTCTCGCCTTTTTCCTTCTATATCCGTTTGTCCGTCTCTTTTCGTGCCTGGTTGATCAGTCACGATTAGTTCAAATTTCCACAGAAAACAAATGAAGAAGATCCCAACAAATGAAGGCTTAAAATAAAATATCAACCTACGGAGATCATAGAAAAAGATGTGTCATGTTTAAGGCTGATCTGATCTACATATTAAAAGGGGTGAGGGATTGAATATGTTTCTCGAGATGCGGACATTATTGACCATAAATCAATTAACAATTAAACCTGGATTATCTTCATGTTAATATATAGCCTAATTTTGAGGAAACCGATGTGCGGCACCAGGATAGTTTATGGTGAACTGAAGCCGTTGGAAAAAAGAAAAATAAAAGAAATATATTTCTTATCAGCAATCAATACAGTTTGTTTCTTCTCCTTGTGTTAGCTCTCATAGTATCCAGGGTAATGGGGACATTTGGACTTCTATATTCAGTACAAGGATTCAATCATTAACTCAGGAACGGTTGTCAAAATAGTATTTTGATGTAATTGATTCTTTAAAAAATGAAATATTCAAAGATACTCATTTGCGTCAGAATTGATACAAACTGACCTTTTCATATTTGCCGAAATTGTTGCCACCAGCAGCTGTTAACATCAGAGATGCTCAACTCCTTCTCTGCCTGCAGCTTCACCTCTACAAAACCATGAGCTGCTGGGAGTTTTAAACTCCCCGGACATAGAGGGTACATCCAGAAAAAAAACATGTGACCCTCTTTAACCGACAAGTCAAACACAATAGAGTTGTTCGGAGGTACTTTCCCTATGAGGCAGACGGACAGGAACAAAATTAAATGTTGTATGATGCTACATGCTAGCTACGCTAACGCTACATTGAGAGCAATTTAAAAAAGGTTGGTAAAGCTTCAGTTTCCTCAACAGTGAAGTAGCATGTGTTTAAATATTAGCTTCACGGACATAGACAGCCTGATGACGGAGTTCTGTTGGTCTGAGCTTCCGTGTCAAGAGGCGCTTCTCAGGTGCGCCGCACACAATGGTCCATTCTAACCGCGCAAGGCAACGTTACTTCACTTATCATTATTGCAATAAAAGCCACAAATTATCGTGATCAAATTTTTATCCAAATAACCTATCCAATAGACATTGCGACTTTAGACCCCATAAACCATGAACGTACTACTACAGAATTTACCAAGTGCTTTAGACATGTCACAGCAATGACCTGAGGGTTACTTAATGTCATGCAACTCCATGCAGATGCTCTGTTTGAACTGATGAAGATTCACTCACCTCGGCATCACAAATGCTTAAAGTGGCTCCAACAGCAATGTGGTCCTATTGGGGCCACTTGTATAAATGAGGCTGTACAAATAAACTTGCTTTACCTTCAAAGGTTTAACACTAGAACTCCCAGGGCCGTCAATTTGACAGTTTTGAAAGTTTGACACGCCATAACTCTGGTTTATTAAAACTCTTATCTTCCTGGCATCCTGACTTTTTCTAAACCTGTGTCTTTTGTATTCCTATGTCTCTATTTTTTTTTAAAATAACAAAGTAAATAAAATATGTAAGTATTTCTAACTAACTACCACAGCCGCTATTTTGACGGCCCTATTAATTACACAGATATTTTTTTCCGCGGCTGAGTAGACGTATGAGCGTTGCCTAGTAACCGCCACTCTAGAACGCAGTCTGAGAAGGAGATTGTTGGCATCCTACAAATGGCTTCTAGAAGGATATTTTCTGCTAAAGAGGCATTGGAAATGTTTCAAAAATTAGATGATCGTGATTCTGGGGTCGAGAGGGATTCTGATGGCTCTTAGTCAGCATTCAGTTCCAGTGACAGCGGGTCAGAGAATGAGCCTCCCCCGACTAAAAAACACGAGTCGTCCCATTAGCAGGAGGTTGTGGCGCATTATTTCAAGGTAGTAAAAGACTAACCTATGTAAAGTTTTTATCATTTTAGGCTATAGTTTACATATTAGTAAACTAATAATATATAAACTAGTTTTAGGAGATGATTCCTTCTCGGACATGAGTGTGGATGAGCTGAAGGCATTTTTAGCACTAGTTTATGTCAGCGGAGTGAAAGAGGGGCGTAACATGGAGCTGTCCAGCTTCTGGTCAGATTAATAAAGCTTTTTTTTTAAATGTACCCACTACTCTGTATTATTTTTCAGTACTATTTATAAATAATAATAAAACTTAATAGGTTTTGATCAAATACTATTATTAATTTTTGTCAAAACCATAATTTTATAGCGTGCAAGAAAACCTTTAGCATTCTGACCAGAATAATCGCCGTCAAATTGACGGGCTTGGGAGTTCTGGTAGTGTTAGAATTCTGGGAGTTCTAGTGTTAATGCTAATTTTTAAGTTAGCGTGACCAACAGGGTTTTTGCCGATTCAGTGCGGGAAACAGATCAAGTCTTTGGCCTTGTGCATAACGCTTTGGGACACAAATACCAGTATTTACAGTATTTTGGGTAAACGGAGCACGTTCACAACTGTTAAACAGGCACCAATATTGCATAAGTTTGTCGCCTCTGTCCTTAGACGTGAAGAAGAAAACAACTAAAAAAATGGCTTATTAATCAGAAGTTTGACCAACTTCGTATGTGGTTTCTGTTGCCTTTGATGGATAACTTATCCTAACAGCAGCAAGCGACCATGTTGTTTTTCTTCTTTTATTTGGGCAATGATGGTTTTCTTCTTCTGCTGTGCATTTGTGCCCCTCCTTTCAGATGGGAGGTATATCATAGTTAACAGAGGTGAATGTTTTTACAGGTGCCAGTTGATTAAAATGGAGCAAATTGGTGAAATTGTAAGGGATAAAAAAAAGCATCTTGCTTAACTTAACAACAACACTCTAATATTATAACTCTAGTCAAACAACAGAAATATCAGATTTTATACTGAAAACCAGTCAAAGTTCTGGATGATGTTTTAGCACGCCAGCCAAGATTATTTGGGTTAGGTTCTTGTTTCATAAGTTGCCCTCAAAATTAAAATGGTTAACTTTCAGAAAATAGAATAATAATTGTATAAAAACAGTTACTAAAGCTCTGTTTGGTTAGATTTGAAGACTTTTGAGTATCCAATAACTGCTGATTCAGCAAAGGTTAATCGATTAAATCCAATCCTGAACGTTAAGGGTCGGGTCACTAGTCAATTTCTCTCTTATTCTTTCACAAAAGGAAACAAAGTCTCTCATATTATCCTTGGATACCCAAAATATTATTATCAGCACCGATGAGCTGAGGACTTCTAACTGGCATTAGAACAAGAACCCCTATAAGCAGCAGACACTCACTTCATTTTTCTAGCCAGCATCTCTGCTGTCTACAGCCTGTTTTGTCTCGGAGATCAAAACAGTAAAACCTGCAGCCGGCTTGAACACCTTGTTAATGTCCCTGAAGTACAGAGTTGGAAGCATTATAAAACAGAAACACGAGCGTTGGAGACAGATAAAATAAAACCCAAACAGCTCCGACTGAGCCAACACAACCCCATTACTCCTCTGAAAGCAGACTGGCAGAACTGGAAAGGTGCCACAATAACTCCCAGAACATGGAAGAGCATCCTGGAAGTCAGAGGTCACAGGTTCGATCCATCCTCTTCTTCCTTCTTACAGTTTCACAGATTTCTCAAAATCTAAGAGTCAGCCAAGCGAGGAATGTCATGATGGGACGAATTTACCTCTAAATAAAGGTCACGAGGCAGAAATGTTGGGTTAGTTTGTGTTCAAATGGAAAAGACAATGTACACCTCAACATTTCTTCTTTTGTTTCAAGCCAACAGTCCAGTAAGTGCAAATTAAAACCCTTTAACGACTCGCTCATTATGTCTGATTCACTCTGACCGAACATAAGAACCCAGACGATTCAAACCTTGACCATAAATATGAAATATAAAACTACCTGCATCTCAGTCTTTGAGCCTTATCTGATTATCTTTTTTACATCACCGAACCTACAAAGTTTAAATTCTCTTCATTAGACTGTAGGAAATTTGTGACAACAAGGTTTTGTACTGAACTTATCTCCATCAATTAATTCTGACTAGGTTTCCTGTTCCTGCTGAAGATAGGCATCCCCACAGCAAGATGCTGCCACCACAATGTTTCACTGTGTGGATGGCGTGCTCAGGGTGATGCACAGCGTTGAAAGAAACACCTTAAGAGACTTTAAGAGAACAGCTGCATCAGTTGGACTCTGTTTACTGATTAGGCGACTTCTGAAGGAAATCTGGATTCTGTCTGATTCTTCAAAACAAATCTGAAAAAACAATCATTTTCCTTCCACTTCACTGTTTTGTGCTACTTTGTGTTTGTGGCATTTTTCCACAAAATCCCGATAAAATCCAGCCAGGTTGTAATGGGACAAAATGGAAACAAATTCAAGAGGTGTGAATACAGTGTCTGCCTGTGATAAGCTTAAGGGCTGTCCACATTTCAGGGCTCAATCTTGCGATTTTCCTCGTCCAACTTCCACTTTGTGAGGTCATCTGTTTATCTTTTTGCAGCTGGATTAAAATACAGTTTGGTTTTCCTGCATCAGCATTAAAAGCAGATAGGTTTCATATGACCTAATGCTTAAAAGTTCATAACCCTAATCATTTTTAAAGTAGGCCAGAGTTGTGCAACATATTTCAGACGCTTACACCAGTCAAACTCACCGTCATCTCATAATCTGAGGTAATATTTGTCATTTGGTGGACACATTAATGCCATGCTGATGAGGAGTCCAGTGCTGGATATTAACATGCAGTCAGCAGGGCTTAAAAAGCACTTTCCCAGTGTGGAGCTGCCCTGGTTGTTTCATTATGGGAGGATAAAAACCAAAGAGGGTCTGTGTAACTTAACACATTTCTCCCTAAACGGTACAAAGGCTCATTTGAAGCGGCACAGAGAAGTTAAGGGATTACACAATGCAGCCAGAGCCGGAGGAAGGTCATCCAATGCCATTGATGAGCAAATAGGCGTGGGCGTGTTTCCTGAAAGAAACACTGGGAGCCTTTTTTGTCTTGTTTAAAACCTGAAAGAAGCAATCCCATCCTTCATCCCTGCAGTGTTGGAAAAATCCAATCTGAGCTGGAAGCCTCTGAGCGGGGCGAAGGATGGCCATAAATCATCCATCTTCATCAGGGCCCGGTTAGCTGGATGCAGATAATCAAGTCAAAGCTTCTACCTGGAAAAGACACTGACACCCCTCCACAGAATCTGCTCTGTGCATTTGGAGAGGCTATTAATAGATGGCGTGGGTCAAAAAGGTTTACCCCTCCTCCTCAAAAAGGTCAGAAGCTGCAGCACTTTTCACTGAATGGCTGTCACTCAGGGATTTCCCTTTCATTTCAGTGCTGCAGAAATGTTTCCCAACGAGCCTTTTGAGCGTTCAGACTCTAAGGAGATAATTCTGAGGACCCTTTAGTTCCAGGAAAATACAAAACTGTAACGAGAAATTATTCCTTGGGCAAACTGAAATGAGTTGACAAAAAGCTGTGGATTTTCCTGGGATGAAGAATTGTGCAAAATCTGCTTACAGCTTCTGAAGTGTGAGCTGATAAGATTTTCGCCGAGACCAATCTCCAGTTTCCTTTCAGGTACCTGCAACACATCCAAGTTCATTAATGTGAAACTCCTTTCAATTCATAATTAAATGGAACGACCATGAAAGAAAAAGTTGGCTTCAAGTTCTTCCAGGTTAGCCGGTTTGGATCCAACAGAAAATAAGGACATTACAATATGTGCACATCATGTGTCCCCAAACCTTTATCAGATGTTTACTAAAATCATTTTAATGTGTTTTTCCATTTTGATACATTTAATTTGCTAGAATTAACACAAAATATTTTGAAGCATTTGGCCTGCCGATCACAGATCAGAGCCGATTAAGGTAAACTGCCTGATTTTGAATGCAGGCGACTTTTTATTCATTCATGTTTCACTCAACAATCAATTAAAATCAACCAAATGATCCTTGATCAGCAGGTGTTTTTATAAACTATGGTTTCTGTCACTATTTTCTATCCAGTAAAAGGAAACAATCTCATTTTCTGCTGAGATTCAAAACTACATGCATCACATTGGTTTGTTTGTGACATGGAAAAGCTGAATGAATACTAATTTCACACAAATAAGGTTGTTTGTGTCCTTAGCAGGAAAAACGGTATGTCAGACACAAAGAAGAGTAGAAGTTTTATATCGGCCTGGAGCAGCCTGATCGGTGCATCTTCCATTTTCCAGACTGTTTCTGTACTTTGAACAGTTTCTATGTTATGACAGAAAGGCCAGAAATCTCTCCACAAATATAAAGGGTAGAATAACACCCTGTCCAACTGTCAAGTAGAGTGGTGGCAGCATCATGCTGTGGGGCCAGTTGTCCTGGTTAATGGAGTAAAACTAGATGGAGGACAACATCCAAATGATTTCACTTCACCTCAAAACTACAGCGACAGGGTTGAAACTTGGACAAATCGTGTGTTACAACAGAAAAATGATCCCAAACATCCATAAAATGTGTTTAATGTGGTTAAAAGTCAGGTTCATGTTGGAAAAGCAACAATTTTAATGACTTTTACCACATCTGTATCCAACCAGACTTATGCCAGAAGCTTGTTCATGGCTACTGTACAACTTGTTAAAGGACATAGACTGAAATCTGTATGTATAGTTATGAACCTGCGATAATGAAGGAGAATAAACAATAAATTCAAATATTTCCACCCAGATCCTCTTTTCCTTGAAGTTTGTTTGTTCAATAATTATTCCATCCTGGAAAAGCAACAGTATAAAAAAACGATTAAAGTGCCGAAAGCAAATGTTGCTTTGATGCCCACGGTGAAGGCAGCTATAAATTCATAGATCCTGATGTTTAACTAGAGAGTGCTCAGAGTTTTCCCACATAGCCCCGCTCCACCTCCATGAACAACAAAGAACACAGAACTGAGAAACCCGTTTTCGTAGCTCCATTCAGACTGTTCTTCCCTTTGTTCATGTTGGTGTTGATTGCACCAAGTTAAATCCTCCCCTACTGGTTGTGAAGCTCAGCCTGCAGCAGCAGGTAAAATGCAAATCAGTTTGGTCCTCCGTTCAAAATCCATCAACGGCAACAGAGGTGCATCTCCGTTTACAACCTACGGATGAACTCTTCTTCAGATGAACTGATGCACAAGGCGAAGAAGGAACAAACTTCTCTTAAGACTTTCAATATTTCCAAAAGTTTTGTCTTTAATTTCCAGCTGGAAGGTTGCAGTAGCAGCAATGCATTCACATGTTGTGAGGACTGATCAGTAAATTTGCATCCATGGTCATCTGCTGCTTTGGGACCTGCCCTTTCAAATCTGATTTCCACATTTTGCTCTAATAATTCTGCTTTATTTCAGCATAAGTGTAAACTGCACACAGCCAGTCATAAAAAACTATCTATTTTATGCAGGTGCTTGCTCTACAAAACGGAGAGGAGACCGTTGGATAAAAAAGGATAAAAAACCTTTCCCTACAGAACCGGGCGGGAACATTCAGTCTGTTTATTGGTCGGATGAGTCCGGGTTGGAGAAATGTAAATACAGGAAGTTGATGTTGTGTTCCGAGCTGGTAGAGAACATGAAGAATTGAATCCATCATTCGTGTTTCTGGGTAATATTTCAGGTAAAGTTCAGGTAAAGACAAGCAGCCTTCGTTTATTAATTTTTACTCTACTGCATCCCACAATGCAACACCAACCTGGCTATAGGAAGCGGTTTGGCACAGTCTTAGAGTTTACCCCTGATAGCTGTGTCGGATCACGATCACACCATAAAAGAACCACTCGAGAGTTCGTTAGGAACCCTGTCGAGACCACCTCCTCCAACCGGTTCGGTACGGTTGTTTTGGGCCGCACCACAGTGGGATTGCTGTGTTCACATCTACATAAACAAACCGCACCGAAAACAGAATCGGTTTTTTACACACACCCTTTCCATCATAGCGTCCTCTTGAATAAACAGTTGTGTGGAATCTGTTGTGTGCTTCTGGGACTTGTAGTCACCTTTTCAGATTCTGAGAACCAGGTAAAGACCAGATAATCATTAACTGTCACATGTATTTAGCAAACTAATTAAATGCATTTGGTTTAACTTGTGGTTATATTTTTCAGGTAAACAAATGTATTTAGGTTATTTTACGTTTTCTGCCTGGTGTTTTAGGTGAAATAAGGCATTGCCCAGGATCGACATGCGACTGCTTCAGAGGGAGAAGACCGTCCACTGTGAAGGAGAGTGTTTGTCATGTATAGAGGTAATTTTATTTACATATGGAAAAGACACCATCTGGAGCTCTGTAAACCTCCAACGACCGGCCCAGCCACACTTGGCTGTGCTCCAGAGTCCCAACAGTCAGGCCCGGTGGTTGAAACCCATCACTCAGGGGGTCAGGATTGTATACAAGAAGCCTAAAGTGCTGCAGGCTGTTCCTGCTCTGGTAGTTCAGGAAGAGGCAGTCGAAGTTCATTTCTGGTGTGCTCAGCCTGAGCCCAGGCCAAGATGTGGACCTTTTTGGGCAGAAGCACCACCACCAGCAGTGGAGGTGGATTGTAAGATCCTGATCTTTGTTTTTGTAGGCTGCGGCTCAGAGATTCCTGTAGCTCCACTTATGCAACAACAGAGTATGCAGTTCATTTGAGTTCTGCTCTGAGTGCTCTTGTCTGTTTTGGACAATTGAGCAGATAAAAGTCGTGCTGCAGCCATGCTAAACTGTGCAGGTAGATGCAGATGTTTCAAGTTCCCCAGCTTCAGAAAGAACAGCTCATTCCTGCAGATGTTAGAATCATTTTTTCAAGCACTACGTGTAATTTTGATTTTTGGGCTGCTTACTGAGATGTTGACCACATTGTGCAGCAACTAATCCAGCAGGCAGCTTTTCCTGGAAGGCTGTTTGGATCCATGCCGCTGAAAAACTTTATCACTCCAGCGTTCCGAGAGACAGACGAGCAGCCAAATCTTTAACTGCTCGGGCCTCTGCTGCAGCAGGCTGTGCTGTTGTTAACGTTCACAGCACAATGCTTTCCTTATCCGCCCCCATGCCTCCCCCCGTTTCTCCTACAGCCAACTGCTCTAATCTTAAAAAGTGGCTAAAACCAGTTTGGAGAATGTACTGGAGGATGGGGGCAATTTCAGGCAGATTCCTGGGATAAGAAAAGGAAGAGAGGCGCTTTTTACATTGGGAAACAGATGGAATTCATCACTTGTACTCTTTTCTGTGCAGACCTGCTCACCTCCTCCTGAAGCCCACAAAGCTCACTGTTGAAGACCTGCCCTGACTCTGCAGCGCCACCTTGTCTATAAACCAAGGAGGCAATAACTTTTACAAGCCATTAGTTTCAAACGATTACGAGAACGTGCATTTTTAGAGGGTAACAGCGGGGTCGTGATCAGTATCAGCGAGCAGATCTGTGGTCAAAGTTCAACTCAAGTCTCAACTTTCAAGCCCGCATGCAACAAAGGTCCAGGCGATGTCACAGGATGGGGAGGAGTTGTGGCCAAAGTCGTAATTACAAATTTCACAGTTTCACAATGTTGAATCTGTTACAGAGGTTAAAGGTCAAGAATCAGAGGCAACACCAGGCCCCCTGAATGTCTCTTAAACTTTACGTTTAAAGCTCCTTCACTCATTGATTTTTTCCACTTGCTTTCCCATCATCATTTCATCTCTAATCTTAACGACTAAGCAACCAAAAAAAAAAAAAAACTCTGTCTCCCTTTGTTTTTTCCTCAAGTGACCCTAATTCTGCGTCGTCTGTTTCTCGTTCTCAATCAAACACTTTCTGAGCAAAAATGCCAGCCCTCCATGCAACCTAGCAACCAGTGACTCAGCTTTTTCTGACTCTCTGGCTCTAACATTACTTAGCAGATTTTTCTTTTTTAAATGGTTCTAAAATAAACAATCATCTTAAACTTAAACCTGGTTCACACGGCAGGATTTTTACGCCAATTTTGGGCCCGATCAATAAAGAACGCTCTTAAAATAATCTTATAAGATAATCCTGCTATGTGTGGTGTGTTAAGAGCGTTCTAGTCTGCTTGGAAGGATGTCCGGGCGGCTCTGACCTCATATCGGGCATATTCAACATTCAACCCCTACCATGTGGGGTGTTATCAGAGGACAAACGAACACGCAGCCTGTCGGATGGGATGTGTAGCCAATCAGAAAGCGAGGAGACAGAAACAAGGAAGAGAATGACTCTAAACTCACGTTTTATCTCGAGATTTCTGGTCTAAAGTCTGAATGCTTGTGAGTAAAATCTGTTTGTGTGCGGCGTGTTCTGCTTGCCGTGTTGCTGGACACCACACACTGTCAGACCGAACCCGTTTTATCTACGTTTATTATCGTCACGTGTGGGGTTTCTCAGGTTTTGAAAATCAACTGACAATTTGAAAATCCTGCCATGTGAACCAGGAATTACTGCTGGAAACCACTGCCCATAGCGCATTACAAAAGACGGGAATCACCATAGCAACCAGTGACTTAGCCTTTCGCGAGTTAGCATCGAGTCCCGGATTCTAACATTACGCAGCAGATTCTTCTTTCTTTCTGATAATAAATCAAACAAACATTTTGTAGACAAAACTTTTTCATACGATTATTTTCAGCCTTTAATTCAGGCAACGTAAAATAATCTGTGAGAGATGAATAAAGCTTCTGTCCACTCCATAAAATCTGGTTCTTGTGGCATCAAGATTTTACACTCTCTGGTTAGGTGAGATTTAGGCAACAAAAATACTTGGTTGGGTTTTGAAAAACATAAATTCTCAGTGCTTAAATATCTTTTTTTCAACATTTCCACCTGTTGAAACCTGATTTTACACCCTTTAAGTAAGCACAATTGTCAGGTATTTCACAGCTTCAACATAACTAAACAGTTTGTTTGCCTAAGGAGAGCAGAAGGTGTGATATCACTTCACTTCTGATTCCCACAGGCTTAAAAGACTATTTATTTTTGTTACTAATGGCATTAAGCCACAGAATACAATCTCTTTATCAAACTTGTTTTTATACCTCTGTTTGTACAAGCTCATCACAGACTTGTCTTCACTTTCACTTCTCTGCAACGAATGGTGCCTGGAGAGTCTGAGAGCAGCAGAGCTTCAAAGTGAGGTGTTTCCACAGAGGACTGCAGACCGTCCACAGGACAGAGTTTCAGAAGAGACCAATAATCCTCTGACATAAAGCTGCAGTGTTGTTCTGCAGAGACAGACATGTTCAGACAGCTGGAGACAAATGTCAAACACAAGGCCTCCGTTGACCTAATCCTCAGAAACAATAAGATGATGGTTTCCAGTTTGGATTTACTTCAATGCAGCAACAATAAAAATCTCAGAGAACGGTGCTTGCTGAGGTGCTTGTAAAAGTCGCAGCAAGAATGGGTTTAAATGAAGCAAATAAAGAGGGATGCATGAAGTAACCAGAGAGAGGACGGCTCAGATGCTGAAACCAAGGCCAGAAAACCAAACAGGAGTTCTGAACCTGAAGCACAGAAAGCCTTTCACCATCTCGTTCCTTTAAAGTGAATCCAATAAAGCTGTACGGCTTAAACAGATTAACTGCCTCATTGTCTGACTCAGGCTGCCAGTCTGTGCAGACAAAAGCCCTGAAGCCTGACTTGGACAGAGTTCAGAAGCTACAATCATCCTCGCGAATACCTGATCCACCATCAGGATCATTAGCTGAGTGGAGCACAGGGCTAAAGTTCAGGGACGGGACGGAAAAGGAGTGAAAGAACAACCAAAGTCCAAAGAAATGCATTGAAGGACCTCCAGAAACCCTGAAGAACGTCTGATCAACAAGTAAAAAGACTTTAGAGATGACTGAAAAGTTTTGCACAAGGAAGCAGAGCTAAGCCAAAGTACTGAACCTTAACTCTATCATCAAGGTGTTTCTATGAGTCCAACCTGGCAGCGTCTGTAGCCACAGCAGGTGTTAGTTAATCAGCCAGAGGGAAAGGAAAACATTCTTCCCATTTAGAGGTGAGTGGGATCAGAGGGGTCAGAGGGTCAAACACTGTAAACCTGCGCCAAATCTAGGCAGGATGGACGAAACAGATCTGAGGCCAGTTGTTGTGTGCTTCCCCTGTCGGCTTTATTTGTTTTCACAGTAGCAAAGCAAAAGGTGTTGCTGCTTTGGAAAAATGCTATCCAACAACCTCTTTTGCTTCCAAGAGGAGGGAGGAAAATGGGCACATGTGAGCTTAAAGTGCCTGTCTGAGCCGCTTAATGATGCAATCTGGCAGAAATGCAGTGAAAAACACTCTCTCTCCTCTCTGTCACCTCCCCAACCCTCCCTCCTCCCGGCTGCTCCAGCAATGACATCACCTCCCTGACAGGCAACATGGCAGGGAACAGTTGCAGGGCAGCAGGCAGCCGTTGGAAAAATTTTCCGACAGCAGTTAGGTTACCTAGCTGCCACAGAAGCAGTTCCCAGGATTTAATTCAATACTACTCCACAGTATCTGTTAAAATATAGGATACTGGTCCTCCTAAACATAACTTCTAGACCCCAATAATGGACGTCACTTGTTAAATTAATGGTTGGATGGTCCTACAGAGCTTTGTTCAGGAAGACATCATAGTGAGGCAGGAAGGGAGCTTTCCTGGTTGGATTAAACCCTGCTGGACCTCTTGTGGCTCAGTCTATGGTCTCTGTGGTCCAAGAGACCAGATCTTATTATCCAAGACATTATAGACCTTTTCATGACTAACAAACCATGACTAAGTTTCAAAATTGCTAAAACTTTCTATCATACTGTCACTGAGGTGCCAGAGAAAGTAACAGATGGTTATAGAACTAAAGTCCTGCCTCTCCCCCACCTGTTGCTGTGCACTGCTTGCCAGAAGGATGGCTGAAAAGGAAGACATATTGGGCTGTATCATGGTGTGGAATCTCACTTAGAAATCCTGATAAGGAAACAAAACTGTAGCTTCAAAGCTAAAATCAAAATGTTTGTGAAGCAGGTGACTGCAGACCCACTACCAGAACACACAGCCTAACTAATGAATGATCATTATAAAAAATAAATTTACTTTATTAGTTAAGCTGCAGTTGGAGCAACTATTCCTTTACTATTTGAAGTAAAAGTATTATTGTACTTAAAGTATTTGTAAGTAAAGTGATATTGTGTTACCACAAAGTTATCACACTGTGTAAACACCTAGTAACTCTGTATTACATCTACCGTATGTCCTGGATGCATGACCAAAATTCAGACCATATGCCAAAATAAATGTGATCCTGACTCAGAATTAGCAGTATTTATATGTTTCACATACAGCCATGGATAAATGACAGAAACTAACGGGGAAATAAAAAAGCTGTGTGTGTGTGAAGTCAACTCTTGCTGCTTCCATTGGATTTCAGAAGGAAAGCAGCAGCCAGATGCTAACAAATGTGACCATCTCAATAAAAGCAGGCGTTTTGTCAGCTTGCTGGACTGAAGCATGCAGGTGCATTTTAACACAACGTCAAGCTGGAAAGACATCAGCAATGACCTTAGAGAAGCAACTGTTCCTGCCAATCAATCTGTGAAACGTTAGGCGTCCATTTATAAACTACTTCATGTACAAGTCCAAACAAATGTTGAGCTCCCATCCGACTCAACATGCCTCAATCAGCATGTTAAATACTCAAGTTGTTAAAGACTGAATGAGCATGACTGTTTGGAAGGGGTTGAAGGTAAAATCCTCCTTTTAGCAGCACAATTTAAGCTTCCAAAGTAGCATCTGAAAGGAACCGAAAGCCATATGACCCTGTTTGAAGAAAGCCAAGCACATCAGCACAAGCATGTCATACCAACCGGTGGTGGAGGGGTGCTTATTTCGTTGGTTTGCAGCCAAAGGTCCTGGGTTGCTGAGCCATAATGCACAACATGTATTTGCCAACTGAGGGCTTTCTGTCTGTGAGGCTGTTGAAATGTGGTGCTGACATGGCAGAGAGGAAGAGCAAATAGGTGAAGCTTGGAAAAAGGGAATGGATAAACATGCACTGCTGCTGTCTTATCCCAGGAACTCTGTGCCTTGATTCTGTCAGGGTAGAAGGACTTTTTCCACTACATATCAGGTTAATATACCCTACTTCACCTGTTAACTTTGGTGCATCTCCCATTTATCACTGAAGACTAATTCACCTTTCCCTTCACATCCGGACGGTTTTTTGAGGAGACGTCAACGTGTCTTCGTCTCTGCTCCTGCCGAGGCCCGACAGCCCCGACGCAGGCTGAAACAAACAGCTGCTCGGCCCGTTGACATTTCCAGTCCTCAGATTTGTTGCGCTGCCAGGCTGACAGTGCAGGCAGATGAATATTAATGCGACTGCCTCCTGCGAGAAGCCACCCGGCCAGAGGAGACGGCTGACAGCTGATGACGAACATGTGGACAACAAGAGCAGGAGGGAACCGCAGAGTTGCTGCTTATCCCCCACCCTGATATTGGGTTTAATTTTGGCTTTATTAGTCAGTTTTTTGTTTAGACAAATCTGCTTCTGTTTATTTAAAAGAAGAAACTCCCTTTCAGTTTGTTTTGTTCCCAGAGTAGAAATTTTCTGTGTGCTCCTCTGATCGCTGAGAGCATTTTAAGACCCTGCAGCCCTTCCAAACCATCTAAATAAAGCTGGCTCCAGTGAGAAAACAAAAACCTTGAAGAAGCCCCACAGCTGAGACTCTGCTGCGTTTTCCTCGGAGCCGCCTCGCCTCAGACTGCTCTCCACAGCAGCCCCGTCTGCAACAAAGGGGCAATTTCAGCAGATATTTTTCCAGCGGGAGTCAACTGAGGACAGCGGCCCGACCCGTGATGAGTGACGGCACCTTAGGAGGCTTGAATCACCGTCGATACGTCTCCAGGAAGACGGCACAGGGAACAAATATGACTTTGTGGTGAGACGCAGGCCTCCGTACGAGCTTCTCTCTCTGTCTCTGCAGGTTGTAATCCCCCAGGGAGGAGGAGAGAAAATAACATCTCTATGGCAACTGTCGGCCTAAAGGTGAGGCGGCGTGATTCAAGACGAGACGCTTCGGCCTCAAACTGACAATGCTGAAAAATCTGAAAGTGCAACACGGCTTTAAGTCAAGTCAAGTTTATTTATATAGCGCTTTTCAGCAACAAGGCACTGAAGGCGCTTTAGGTCCACAGCGTCTGATAGGAGTCAAACGTTCACCTTTAAAGTCAGAGAAAAAAAACAACAGATTATTGTTTTTGAAGATTATCAAAAAGTGAATTAATCTCACCCTTAAATAATTCTGGTTTCCTGTCAACCTATCCCACTTCCTCAGAATTTACAGAACACAGATTAAAGCTTCCTGCTGCTGTGAGCTGTCAGTCAGCTGTGTATGAAGACCTAATGAAGGAGATTCCCTTGAACCTTTCAGCTGGCTACGTTACCAGATGAGCTCCATACTATACTCTCTGCCACTACGGTTGCCAATGACAACCATTTTATTTTTTAAGTGAATCTAGTCTGAGGACCTTTATGGTTGACTTTTTCCAAACAGATTTATAAAACCTACCAATTTAAAAAACGATTGCACCACAGGATTAGATCCTACCAGCAGGAAAGTTCCTGGATCTACCACAACGAAGACGTTTTAGCCTTTAAATAATGTAATTCGCCTAACATGCACTATACATTAAACCTAGGAGGTAATGAAACAAACAAGGCTAAGATATTGTTGTAGCTTCTTGAAGAAGAAAATACTTGTTCTGGTCCAACCTCTCCAGCAGAACTGAATATGTTTCCTTCAGAGAACCTTTTTGACTCAGAGAGCCATGAAAGCAAAATATTTGGAAATGTATTTCAGTAAGAGCCATATAACATATTTGAAGACTGAATTCAACTAAATGTGAGTATAATAAGCCTCTCAATTTATTCTTTTAAATCAGGGGAAGGGAACCTTTTTGACTCAGAGTTATTTAAAATTTAAATAATGTTGTTATAATACCATTAATGCGACTTCTGGTGCTGCATGGATTTGCTGATGGCTTTGTAGTCTGGTTGGTACTTGGTGAGGTTGAGCTTCATGCAAGCGTTGAGGCTTTCATTCGTTAAACGTGATCGTAGGTTGGACTTTTTAAGATGTGAGAATGACTGCTCACATGCATAAGTAGATCCAAACATGGTCAACACAGCAATACTCACGCTGCAGTGTGTGGTATGTGACAGGAAGCGCGTTCCAAGTTTTGATAATCAGCTGGTCTTCGGGTTGAAGATTTTTCATTTCTGTCCACACGTGCTTGCTCGCCAATTTTGCTTTCTGTTGTGCAATTCTTTCCAAATCTTCATTCAGTGACTTGAACTTATTCCCCCACATGTCTGAGGCCTTCAGGTCAGCCGCTTCTGCTTCAAACTTTCTGACGGAGACAGCAGGAATGTAACTCAGATCGGCTGTGTTTAGTGAACACTCATTTGGATGAGTGATGAACTTAAAAAGATGAGTGTGCTCACGAAATTCTCCAAAGCGTGCTTTGAACGACTGTAGGAGACTGGGTGTGAAGCCAGCTAGCTAGTGGAGATCAAAGTTTTGAGTGGGGTCACTTGCTGTGCATGCATCTTTAAATTGTCTCAGTTTTTCAAAATATAGTAAACGACCTGTTTCAAGATCCATGATGAAGAGCTCCAGCTTGTTTTCAAAAGCAAACACGGCTTGTTGAAGGGATAACACTGCATTTCCAATACCTTGCATTTTAACGTTGAGGTGATTCACATGTTCAGTCATATCCACGAGATAGTAAAACTTGAGAAGCCACTCAGTTTCAGCTAGCTCAGGATGCTCGATGCCTTTCATCTCAAGGAAAGTCCGGATTTCGTTCATGCAAGCCACAAAACGGCTAAGCACCTTCCCTCTTGATAACCAACGCACATTGCTGTGCAAAAGTAGACCGTGATAGTTACTACCAACTTAATCTAGCAGTGTTTTAAACTGGCGATCATTTAAGGCTCGGGCAACAATAAAGTTGATCACACGAATGACCAGCGACATCACTTCGCCAAGCTGCCCGTCACACATCTGAACACAAAGTGCCTCCTGGTGTAGAATGCAGTGGAAACTTTGGACGGGTCTAAGTGCCACAAATCCTTTGTTTTTCCCCACCATCCACGGAGCACCATCAGTACACACTGAGAAACGTTTATCCATAGGTAGATTTTTGTCTTGAGCAAACTCCATGAAAGACTTGAATAAATCTTCACCTCTTGTGGACCCTTTTATTGGCAGAACAGCAAGACGTTCTTCGCCCAGTTTGTCACCAGCAGCATATCTTGCAGTCACACTGAACTGCGACAAATGGCTTACGTCTGTTGACTCATCCAAAGCCAGAGAAAAGAACGGCGCTGCATATATGCTTTTCACTTAAATTTCCTCCACTTGGTTTGCCATCATGATGGTACAATCATGCACAGTTCTTGCCAAAAGAGGCATGTCTTGTATCCGTTTGATTATCTTGTCTTTGTTCGGAAGATCATCAAAAAGTTAATTGGCTACATCCAGCATGAACGTTTTAGCATACTCGCCATCTGTGAATGGTTTTCCGTTCCTCACTATTGCTAAAGATCCAGCAAAGCTAGTAGAATTATAGTCACCTTGCCGGGTCCACAGGCGGAGTTGCTGCTGGCTAGCTTGCACCCGGCTCAGTAGCTCTTGGCACGCTTTCTTTCTGCTGTCTCCCGCAGGGTATTTTGATGCAAAGGTAGCATGGCGTGTGTCGAAGTGCCGCTTTACATTCGATCATTTCATCGATGCAATTTTTTCATTGCAAATTAGACACCGCAGAACCTGCTCTCTCCACAAAGGCAAATTGTTCGGTCCATTCGTCCTGAAATGTACGATACTCCTCATCTTTTTTTCTTTTCACCATCTTCTTCGCCGAAGGGTTAGCTCTGAGCTAATGACTGAGCAGACTGATTCAAAAGGGGGCGTTTACCTGTTTACCCAGCAATGGCCAACGTAGGCTATTATCATCCAATTATAATGGACAATTGCTCCTGCATTCAACTGAACAGGACATGAGCAGTGGAAAATCGATGGATGGATTAAAATGTGAGAATATATTATGTTTTTTCTGCGAGCCAGATGAAATTCTCAAAAGAGCCACACGTTCCCGACCCCTGATCTAAAACATGCAGAGCGCCGTGAGGACCAGGGTTATGAAAGCTTGTATGAACCGGCTCATCAGTGGATTAAATCCTCTATGTTTAGTTGTGAGACTGTAGCTCAGATAGAGTTGACGCATGGCAGCATGTACACACCCACATGCAACTATCCCTGCAGACAGCAGACAGGGCAACATTCCCCCAGCACAGCAAATGGCAGGAAAACTGTTTTGTTCAAAAGTTTAAGTAAATGAAAATGTATGTGTTGACTTAAAATATTGATGCTGTTGTTTTAGCTAACATCACTGGTTATGTTGGCGGCTAACAGCAGGTAAAACTGCTTAGAAACAAAGGGTGGGGACACACAGTAACAATTAGCATGTCTGTCACTGACATAAACGGCCTACTGCAGCTTCCATGTGAGGCTCGGGCTCCCAATGTAAATTTGCAAAGACCTGAACACCATTACAAAAGGATATGTTGTGAAGAATCTGACATCGATTGTGTTCAGTCTTTAAAATGGACCACAGACTTAGAAAACTATACAGACTCAAGATGTGTGTTTGGGATCAGGTTACAAAGCAAAACTCTACCAGAAACATCAGCCACCAGCTCTGCTTTCTGTTTATACTGATGAGTCACTGACGCTCATTAAATACTTCTTCACGGCCGCTCTCACAGATAAGGTAAATGACTTCATTCATGCTGCACAATATCCCATCCAAAGGTCAGACCGCACCCAGATCCAACCGCCCACGGGTCAGTAAAAGCATCCACTGCTGCGGTGACAACAGCCCCAAGAACAGACCGTCAACGTTTTACCTGAGTTATCGTGTTCATTTAAAAACTCATGAAAATAAACATTGATGTGATTTTCTGGCAGCTCATCTTATCTTTTTAATGCGTCCATAATTAATTTACTGGAAGAAACTGCAACATTGCTTTTAGTGACAGGTTGTTAGACTTAATGTGTCTCAGTGTTTTAATTACTGTTTATGTTTCTCCACCAACGAATTCATATTTGCTTACTGATAAACATTTTATACATAAAACAGTCCATTCAATATCTGACAGAATCACTAAGATAACATTAATCAGATCAATAGAAACAGGTTAAAATGGCTTCATCTGGTCTAAACGTTACAACATCAGGAAGTCCTGACTTATTCAGAGTAAATTTATTTTAGTTTAAATGCAAAATTCCTTCTTCCTGAGTTTAAATATCTTCATTTATTATTACTTATTTGATTTTATGCAGCAGCACCGAAGGTCAGCTCTTAGACGTGGGTTGTAGAAGAAAGGAGATCTTGTTTCCCTGAGTTTATCTTTAGGGTTTAATGATCCTGTCCTGAGCAATAACCTTTTCTGGGAATTAGGAACCATTTCCAGGTTTAGATGCTACAACAGCCCAACCATGAAAATACAGTTCACTGTTAAACAGGCTTGTAAAATCTAACAATTTAAATGTAACAAAACTTGCCACCGCAGGGTTAGATCCTACAGACAGGACAGTTCCTGGATCTCCAACAAGGAAATATATTTCATACCTTAAACCTAAGTGGAAATATGAAGCAATCAAGGCTGCAAAATATTTGTAGCTTCTAGAACAAACAATAAATACAGCTGGGGATTAAGTTTTAATTAAAATGAGCCTTTATGGGGGTTGCCTGCATGGGGGTCATTTCATTTAAAACTTACCTAAAATCACCTCAGATCACCTTAAACACCATAATTACTGACCATCTACACATTCACCCCAGTATTTGTTATCATTATAATAAAATCAATTACATTCCACAATCCAAAGGTCAGATCTCCTCATTTTTCAATTTGAAAATCCATCACAGCAGTTCTGCAGCCAAAGACCTGCAGCAGAAAAAGTCTCTGTGCTGCAACAACTTAAGATCATCAAATAAATCCATCTCACAGCAGCGGGTTCATTTCTGGAAGGAAACTGAGTAGAAAATGACATGCAACCGCTGACAAGAAAGAAAATGCATATTAGTTTCTGTTTGCAGCTCAGAGGATGTG
This sequence comes from Girardinichthys multiradiatus, assembly GCF_021462225.1. Classification (NCBI taxonomy): domain Eukaryota; kingdom Metazoa; phylum Chordata; class Actinopteri; order Cyprinodontiformes; family Goodeidae; genus Girardinichthys; species Girardinichthys multiradiatus. Next base: position 42,480,393 of record NC_061799.1, read on the forward strand.
AGTAATTCAGTAAAATGTCAGCGTGTGAATACGTTCCAGTGAGCGTCAGGGGGATTACAGAGTTTAGCCGTTTATCAATAAAAAAACGCCTCAGACTTCAGGTCAGACTGACAGAGAGGAAACTGACGTCTTTGTTTGGTTCTTAGGAAAAAAGATCAGAATGGGAAACAGACCTTAGATTCATTTGGAGGTGTTTTTTCCTCCATCAGGAGCAGCTGGAAATAAACAGGAATGATCAGGGAATTACTCGACAAATAGACTGGAGCCATCCACCCTGGTTCTGTTTCATGGTGATTAATTGCAGTATTTTAACATTTAATGCGGCGAACCAAACATCTTCGGGTGCTGAGAATCCCAGATTATGATCTCCGGTTTCAACATTTAACACTGAATACTCATAAAGTCTCGAATACTGACGATTATTTCGCGTTTTACATAATTCAGGTTGTGCTTGGAATAACAAATAAAAATAAAATGATTTATCATAGTGAAAAAGGATAAATGATGAGCTTTACTTTTTACCATAACTGGACTCTAATGTGATTCTGGTAAACTTTAAGGTGTTGCATAAAAGTCCAAAAGTGCTGAAAGAGTTTCCCAACATGTGGCACGAAAACAAAAATCTGACTGATTCTGCATCCTGATGTTAACCTAAAATTCATCCAACAGATATATTTCAGAGGAATAATCTTCATTGAATGCATTTAAAGTCAAGTCAGAATAACTGATACCGGCTCAGAAACAGAGTTATCCATTTGTTCTGAGTCTATTGTCTGTAAATTGGAGAAAAGCTGGATTTGGAGGAAACGATTTAATTCGTCTGCACATTTATGAACAACCAGCCTGCGTTTCCTCATGCTGACTCAGCAGAGCCTGATGAGAGCGATGCTGCTGCTGCCTGGAAACGGCTCCTTTAATTTCCCCAAAAGCTCCATTATTGAAACATACAGCAACAGCTCCTTTCACCACCAAACCAGGTTCATTTCTCTCAGTGGCAGTTTCCACACTGACAGGTCATTTCATCAGGCAGGACGACTCAGACACCAATCTACTATAGATCCAGGAGTCTGGATTTTAATCCAGAACGGATCAACTGGGATGATGAAGTTTACTCCTAAATGTCTCATTGATCTCCAGTCAGCCTCTTTAAAAGGCTCTTGATGCAAGGCTATTACTTACTACAGTATAACTGATTTTAAGTAAAGTTGGGATAGGAGAGAGAGATTTATCCCCCTTACATCTTTATATTCTCCTTCCAAGCAGTCAGACTTTCTTGTAATCAAGTCTATGGGCTCTCTCAATGTATTTTGATGGTTTTCACTGCTTTTGCACTTATTTTCCCTTCTTAATTGTACAAATCACTTGTATTTTACCTGTAAATCATCGAGGCATACACAAAACTTCCTAAACTCAAGGGATGAGCCAGTGTAGTGGCAACAAATACCAGACAATTTAGCAAATGCAGGGTTTTAATCTGGATCTCAAGACACTTTGTTACTAGCAGCTTGTCGAAAGACAACTTTTTTCGACTAAATCTACAAAAACAATCATAATATTTAAGATAATAGCTAGCCTGTCTGGAGTTCTGCATTGTCTTTGCATGAAAAAAGATAAAAGAAACGCAAAGAAAAGTCATAAAGAGATAAACATCTTAATGCTTTTATCAACACGCTTTATCCCTGAGATTAAGATGTTTGCTGACGACACTGTGGTTAGATTAGGAAGCAAGGTGGAACAGAGGCTGGAGAAGAGGAGCAAAACTCAGACAAAATCAGTCAAAAACGTAGAAGTCAATGAAAGGGAGAGTGAAGGAGAACAGAAATAAGAAGTGGATGAGTGTAAAGTACCTGAGGTCCATCAACTTAACCTCAATCATTAATGACCTTACTGTGTAAGACGCTTTATCATCGTAAATATGCATAAGTGAAACATGTCACGTTTTCTTCAGAAAAACACATTTAGGGTTTATACTGTTTCACACGGAGACTCTGCAATGGTCTGCAATCACCCCGATCGCTGAGATGATTATTGGGCCACAAGAGAGTAACTTAAGACATGATTATAAGGAGCGCCTGTCTGAAAACCCTTTAATACGGTGGCTTGGTGGAGGTTGAAGCAGTTAATGAACCTAACACCAGTTGTTCCCACACTGCATCACTGCAGGTGTACCTTACATAAGGCAAAAAGTTTGAAGCAGTGGTTCTCAGACACCTCAGTAAAAAACTCATTTTCAGGTACCACCATCCTGACAGCCATGTTAAAATGGCTTTATTGTATTATGCCATAAAAGAAAAAAACAAATTCAAAGTTTGCAGCACTAGCGGCCTTTATTTTGTATTTTGCAAAGTAGGCAGACAGGAAGTGGGGTGAAGAGAGGGGGAAAACATGCAGTAGAAGTCTCTGGATCAGGATTCGAACCTGAGACAGCCACGTCGAGGACGGAGGCCTCCCTATATGGGTCCCGTGCTCTACCGCTACACCACATGTCACGCCCCAGAGGATGCGCTTTAATTAGAAGCTGGAAGTTGTAAAAATGAACAGAAAAGTCTCCCGGAGGCTGATGTTTCCACCAACCCTGACCATAGAACCTCCCACCTGAGCTGTGGATCTCTGCAGCTCCTCCAGAATTACCAGGAGGCTGTTGGATATTTCTTTGATTAATGCTCTCCTTGCCTGGTGGTGGGCGGCCATGTCTTGGCAGGTTTACAGCTGTGCTCAGTGTTCAAAAGATGATTAAAAGGAGCTCTGTGAGATGTTCCAAGCTTGGGATATTGTTTCTGAACCTAACTCTGCTTTAAACGTGTGAACAACTTTCTCCCTGACCTGTCTGCTGGGATTCTTGATCTTTATGATGCTGTTTGTTCATTAATGTTCTAACAACCTCCGAGACCTTCACAGAACAGCTGGATTTATAAGTAAAAAATCTGAAACTGCTCACAGTGATGTAGTTGTAAACATTTAATCTTAAAGCCCTGAGGAACTGGATTTTTGAAAAACACTCAGCGAAACGGAGGAACAGTGTGGTTTTCGTCCCAGCCGTGGAACACTGGACCAGCTCTATACCCTCTACAGGGTACTCGAGGGTTCATGGGAGTTTGCCCAACCGGTTCACATGTGTTTTGTGGACCTGGAGAAGGCATTCGACTGTGTCCCTCGTGATGCCCTGTGGGGGGTGCTCCAGGAGTATGGAATCGGGGGCCCTTTATTAGGGGCCATCCGGTCCCTGTACAAGCGGAGCAGGAGTTTGGTCCGCATTGCTGGCACTAAGTCGGACCTGTTCCCAGTGCATGTTGGACTCCGGCAGGGCTGCCCTTTGTCGCCGGTCCTGTTCATAACTTTTATGGACAGGATTTCTAGACGCAGCCAAGGGCCGGAGGGGGTCTGGTTTGGGGACCAGTGGATTTCGTCTCTTCTTTTTGCGGATGACGTGGTCCTGCTGGCCCCCTCTAGCCAAGACCTACAGCATGCGCTGTGGCGGTTCGCAGCCGAGTGTGAAGCGGCTGGGATGAGGATCAGCTCCTCCAAGTCCGAGGCCATGGTTCTCGACCGGAAAAGGGTGGCTTGTCCTCTTCAGGTTGGAGGGGAGTTCCTGCCTCAAGTGGAGGAGTTTAAGTATCTCGGGGTCTTGTTCACGAGTGAGGGAAGAATGGAGCAGGAGATCGACAGACGGATCGGTGCAGCTGCCACAGTAATGGGGGCGCTGTGCCGGTCCATTGTGGTGAAGAGAGAGCTGAGCCGAAAAGCAAAGCTCTCGATTTACCAGTCGGTCTACGTTCCTACCCTCACCTATGGCCATGAACTTTGGGTCATGACCGAAAGAACGAGATCACGGATACAAGCGGCTGAAATGAGCTTCCTCCGTAGGGTGGCCGGGCACTCCCTTAGAGATAGGGTGAGGAGCTCGGCCATCCGGGAGGAGCTCGGAGTAGAGCCGCTGCTCCTCCACATTGAGAGGAGCCAGTTGAGGTGGCTCGGGCATCTATACCGGATGCCTCCTGGACGCCTTCCTCGGGAGGTGTTCCAGGCACGTCCCACTGGGAGGAGGCCCAGGGGACGGCCCAGGACACGCTGGAGGGACTATGTCTCTCGGCTGGCCTGGGAACGTCTTGGGCTCCCCCTGGAGGAGCTGGAGGAGGTGTCTGGAGAGAGGGATGTCTGGGCGTCTCTCCTGAGTCTGCTGCCCCCGCGACCCGGTCCTGGATAAGCGGAAGACGACGAACGAACGAACTCAGCGAAACGAATTGTTTCAGGTGATCCAACTGTGGCAACCTCAAAGGAGCCGGCTGCACTGTGAGAATGGGGAGCTTGGAAACTGCAGGCTGTAATGCCTTGCTCAAGGGCTCCTTATATCCCTCTAAGGCTCTGCAGGAATCCAAGCCGACACCCCCTCCTGCTCTCCTGTGACGAGGGGCTCCAGAGGGGGTTGGTACATGAAAATCACAAAATTGGGTCAAAGTCTGAGAGATGACGGGGGAGCTTTGCATTCGCTGTGCATTTACAGCGTCAGCTAAGCATGTAAATAATGCAACGGGGCATCTGACCCCGTTTCTCTTGTTTACATAACAAGAAATTTCACATGAAAGTGTGTCACCTTTTCTCCCCACTCCTCCTCTGCATCTTCTCTCATCCCCTGAAAGCAGAGCAGTGAGAGGATTTACACTCAGCTGTTTAAAAAAAATGCTTCCTCTGGTTTTCTCCTTACAAGGCTCAGCCCCGCGGATCCTCCAGACTCCATGAGAAGCAAGGAGGGAAAGCACAGCTGAAATATGACACTGAGATACTGGGAGAGTCTGCAGCAGCGTGACATATAAATCTGGGAGAAATAAAAGCAGGAGGGAGGGGGAGAGCTAATGAGAAAATCAATACAAAAGCTGCATCCCTGGATCTTGCAAACCAACCCAAGTCTGCGAACTGTGGTGATAATAATAAAAAAGGGATATAATGGATATCATACATCCCATTCCTCCTCATGGAATAACGCCTGGCTGCAGGTTGTGTGTGTGAAAACTGCAAATGCATCGAACCAATAGATCAGTAAAAGTAAGTAAACTGTACAGCAGGTGGGTCCACAGCATGGAAAATGTACCTGGAAGTAAAGTCTGGAACACCTGAACTCATTTAAGACTAAAGGAAAACCGGGTTTTGTTTTGGATTGAGCTTTTTTTTTTCATGCAACATGAAAATATTGGAGATTTAAACCCCTGACTGGTCTGAAATGGTAAATATTGGAGTTTTAAACCCCTGACTGGTCTGAAATGGTTGCAAGATGTCACTTTTAGGTCTGGAAACTTCTCCTTATATGTCCAGGGTTGGATTTTTTAGATCATTACCAGCTGAATGTTTCTAGTCTGGACGCCCAACATGCAGAAAGCATTAATTACACAGCTGGAATTTTATCTTATATTTGAAAAACATTCCTCAATACCTGCTTTCAGGTGGTTCCGGGTCTCTAAATCTCATTTTCAATCATGCAAATGCAATCAAACAACACCTTCACCACCACATCCTCTGCATCCACATCTCCACCTCCTCCACCAATCAGCACCATGTGTGCATTCATCAAGGTGGACTTCAACTTGTCACACTTGCAGTTCTGCACTTTCCAAACCGTCGCACAAAAGCTCGGAGCTGACATCCCCTCAGAACAGCGACCCAAACATCCTCCAAACAGCAGCAACAGAACCAGAACCAAGCTCAGCAGGGATACCCCCAGGACTTACCCTCCGATAACTCCAGCTCCAGCTCGGCCAGTTTGGCCCGAACCTCCGCAGGAAGCGGCACCGGGTCCCGGTCCGCCATTCCTCCCACACAAGCCGACTTTAATCTCTGTTTTCCGGCTCTTTACTGCTTGTTTTGTCCCGCCAGGATTTTCCTCCGAAAAACTCCCCAGAAAAAAAATCCAAAGTCTGTGATCAGCGTGTGGCTCCGTGTGCGGCAGCGGAGACTCCGCAAAACAAGCGTCAAGTTAGAGCAGACCTGATGGAGATACTTCCGGTTAGACGTTTTTCAAAATAAGAGAGGATGCTGACACCTGTAACACCTCTGATAAAGCCTGAATTTCACTTACTCAAGTAGCAAATTCATTTACATAACGATGAGGATTTTATTACTAGGCTTAAAAAGATTAAAGCATCCATTAACATTATTATATCATACCTTTTATTTTTATATGTATAGAGTAAACATGTCTCCAGACATGTCTGGGCCCAGCCTTTTCAGATAGAAAATAAAAACTAAAATAAAAAAATGCATTTCATTGTTGAATGTTCACCAGATGGATAACACATTACAAAATTAACAAAAATTAAAAATAAGCAATTAATTATTTAATCAGCTATTAGCAAACCAATTTGTAAAAATATATCATCCGTGTTTATAAGTATTTAATAAAATAAATACAAACAAATGTAAACTATAATAAATGTAACAATGTTTTTTAGTTGTTACAACATGGTGGTTACTTAGATTTTAAGATGAAAACAAATGTTTTTATGGTTAAGAGGTCCTGACTCACCGCAATGGTCTTCTTGATACAATGTCCAAAATGAATGATAAAATGGTGGAAACTTTGCTTTAAACTATGCACTGGCTAAAATTAGAATTATTATAATAAATAATATTAAATACCCTTCATGTGCTTTTACTTTGAAACGGAATTCTTTCATTTTTATCTTGTTAGTTTTTCCTAACTTTGTTTTACTCGCAGGTAGAATTTAGAGGACCAGAGCGCCTAAACTGAAATAGATCTTCTATATTTGTTTCATCAGTTTAAGGGGAGAACTGGGTTACTGTGTGTTAATGTCTCAAAGGAAAATTATGTGGAAGACAAACAGCCGATGATAAACCGATAAACCACCAGGGGGCGCCAGATTTAGGCTTTTTATTTGATCACAGCTTCAAACTGTGTTTAGAGCTTTCATCAACTTATATGCAGATTTTTCATGCACATTTTTTTTATATTCCTTATTATTCTTAATGAAATAATATTCACACTACCTAAAACCTCAAAACCCACCTGAATCGTACATCTGTAGATCGGACCACATTAAAAAGTATAAAGGACACAGATGAATGGACATAATTAACATTTCTGACTACTCAATTCTTATTTATCTATAATTTACCAGGAAATTTTAGAGCACTTCATGCTTTCTTCTGCTGACAAGCTTGATGGAGATTCTGATTAAAATTTTTCGGCGGGACTTGGTACCGGCCCACACCGCCTAAAGTGCCAAAAGCTGGTTCAGTGACCATGGAGTTACAGTGCCTGATGGGCCATCAAACTTCCCAGAACCGGAACCTCCATAAAGACTCCATGAAGCGTCGTCAAGAGGATGATGAGAGACACCAGACCCAATGAGGAAGATGACCCGACAGCCGCCATCAAAGCCACCTGGGCTTTCATCACACCTCAGCAGAACCACAAGCTGATCACCTCCATGCCACGCCGCATTGATACAGTAATTCATGCAAATGGAGCCCCAACCAATTATTGAGCGCATAGAAAATCCAAAATACAAATCCAATTTATTTATAAAATACATTTTAAAAAACAGCTAGTTTGCCCAAAGGGCTTTGCAAAAAAATAAGAAATAAAAGAGATAAAAGCAAGACATACAACATATATTAAAACACTCATAAAATAGACCCGAGACAATAAAAAGAACATGTCAACTCCCACCGCCAAACTCCATTGAAAAAAACATTTGATAAAAAAAAAGACCTAAAACAAGTTTCCGCCTAGTTTTTGAACTGCAAATTGAATATGAAGAAGAGATAAAATGATCCGGACCTAAATTATATCCTACGTAATCATGCACGAGTTTTTTAATCATCATTTGAATGCAAAGTGGTGATAAAAAAAAAGGCCTGAGAGTTTGCTGCCACCTGGTGGACACTCGGGTTACAACGTTGTATTAAAATTGTTCCCTTCTTTAAATAAATTACACATCAGCCTTAAACACTATAAAGTGATACTTTTCTCATGTTAAACTGTGTATTGTAATTTAAAATCTATACTTCTTTTGTTAAGTAGTTTGTTCAGAGACGACTCAAACTGCGTCTGTTAACTGGAACCAAAATCTGGGGCTGTCTGAAGACATTTACAAAGATTCTGGTTCAGAATTAATATTTTTTATTATACTGGACATTAATAAAAACTAAATCTTTATATTTTGTCACAAATTTATATTTATTGGCATCAGACATGGACTCACTGGCCACTTTATTAGGTGCACCTATTTAATCGCTTATTAACATAATCAGCCAATCAAATGGCAGCAAGAACCTAAATGTATTTAGACATCCAGATGTGGTGAGGCAGTTTGCTGAAGTTCAAACTGAGCATCAGAATGAGGGAAAGAGACTATTTAACATACTTTAAACATTGGATCGTTTTGGTACCAGATGAGCTGGTCTGTTTTTCAGAAACTGCTGATCTGCTGGGATTTTCACACACAACCATCTCAGGTTTACAGAAAATGACTTGGAAATGAAAAAATACCCAGAGGGCAGCAGCTGTTGATGTCAGAGGTCACTGATGACAACTAATGTGTGCAGAAGAACATCTCTGAAGGTGCAACATGTGGAACCTTGAGGCAAATGGGCTAGACCATGCCAGGTGACTCCTCCTAACAGTAAGGAAAACATCACAATCCACACAGACTCACCATAACAGGCGGGTCAGCTCGGGATTTGCCATAAGCATGAGAATATGGATCCATTCTATCAATGGTTCTGGTTGGTGGCGGTGTAATGTAAGGAATTGTTCCTGGCACTCTGAGGCCCTTAATACCAGCTGAGCATCATTTAACCACCACAGCCTACCCGAGTGTTGATGCTGACCATGTCCATCCCTCTATAACCAGAGTGTACCCATCCTCTGATGTCTACTGCCAGCAGGATGATGCACCGTGCCACAAAGCTCAAATCATCTGAGACTGGTTTCTTCAACGTGATCTCCATAGTCACCAGATCTCACTCAACCGACCACCTTTAAGGTTTGGTAAAACTTCAGGTTCTAAGTAATAAAGTGGCCGCTGTGTGTAGATTCATTCCAGCATTTCGGTTAAATTTAGGAAAGTAAAGCTTTTGCCATTCTCAAGCCCTGGCGCACTGACTAAAGCTTCTAAAGGACATCATCCACCACAAGAACAGGAAGATCTTGCAGGATCTTCTACCTGCAAGAACAAGAACGTTGTTTCTGGTCAGAAGTCTCCAAAGGTCTTCAGCATTGCAGCACACCACAATATAAGAAAGCTAGCAAGAACAAGCATCAAGAACAGAGATTGTTCTCTCCTTGCAGAGAATGATGGGCCTTGGTTCTCTGAGCTCTTATAGGCGTTCTAACGGATCAGAGATCACCAGAGACAGGCTTCAGATTCTTCTCTTGATCCTTTACTCGCTGAAATTCCTGAAACTCCGTAAACTGCTCGATATTCACCATTTATTTTTAACTTTTCAAGCAGATCATTCTGGGCAAAAATAGTTTAAGATATTGACATTTTTTGCTCATTTTTTTTAATCTCCGAACAAACTCAGATCAAATATCTCTAGGAATAGGCCGATACCCTGAAATCATGTGTTCCTGTGTTAGGCCAAGCAGTAACTCTGGAGGAGCTGCAGGGACTCTCAGCTCAGGTGGGAGAATCTTTTGGCAGGACAGCTACTGGTGACGCACTCCTGAAATCTGCTCTGAAAGGGAGGGTGGCGAGCAAACCTGAAGAAGAAGATGCTCTGGTTAGATGAGACCAAACTCCTACAATACTACATGTAATGAAATTAACACCCTGAACACAACAGTTTGCTCTTTCAGGGCAATTCTGTACGAACACCTGCTAGAAACTGCAACAGTCCTGAGAGTGGGGCAGAGGTCCACCTTCCAGAAGGACAACCATAACCATACAGCCGACAGTAGGAGACACATCAAACATGTAGAAGAAGAGGCTCAGAGTCCCAGCAGGACTATAATCCAAAATATACAGCCACAATAGATTGGTTTAGATCAGGCATTTTTATGTTAGACTTGGACTAGGCCATTCTTAGTCCAAGACTCAATCATTGCTGTTCACATCCTCTGTCTAATGTGAATGAGCCTGAGAATAGGAGCAAATTGGAGTCTCTAGATGGACAAAGCTGGTGGAGACACCAAAAAACCTGCAGGAGTAACTGCAGTCAAAGGTGGATCTACAAAGTATTGATCCAGGGGCGTTGAACACATATGCATGCCACAATTTTCTGATTTATTATAGTAAAATATTGGAAATCCAGAGGCTGTTCCTTCCACGTCACATTAGTTCACTGCTTGCCGTCGGTCTATCAGAGAAATCCTCGATGAAACCAAAGCTGAAGCGTATAAAAAACCTCTCCAAGGTTGTGGATTTTCCAGCATGAAGAAGCATCACCTCCAGATCAAAAGACCTGTTTCTGTATGACGCCATTAAAAGTTATGGAGGTTCAAATGTTTTTAAAGCCATAAAACATTTCTGTTAAGAAAACCAGTTAGAGGATAAAGTCCTGCAGAGAGCGGACTGGAAGAACAAACACCAGACAGAAGAAGACAACTTTGGCTCATCAACAGTGTCTAAATCTTTATTTTTCAGTAAGCTACATTTTTTTCTCCAAATTAGACAGTTTTACATCATGACACAAGAGTAACTTAAATTATCTAGAGCCGACGTGTACGCTTGATTCCAGTCTCAATGGAAGAAAAAAAAAAAACCAGAAAATAAAAACAGAACCAAAAGAAGCCCTCTTTACCGCGACCTCCATCCCGCTTGAGTTAAAAGTCTCGTGTCCCAAACCCGACACGGCAGGGACTCTGCGATTGTCCACAGCTGTTAGCTCAGGAAGTGTGTTAATGAGTTAGACCACAGTGAGCTGATAAACGAGTCCGAGTTTCCAGTCCGACGTTGTGCACTCGTCGTCGCGTCTTTGATAAAGTCAACTTCTCTGACGAGATATGCAACCAGAGAGAAAAACCCAAACAAACAATGGCACCGTGAGAACAGGGCGGGGGAGGAGGAGGTGACGGGCTGATATGAAGCAAACATTTAAAGCCCACTTCCATCCAGGCTGAGGTCCAGAGATTCTCGTCAGTTTTAGTCTCCAAACATTCACAGCCCAGAGACTCTGCTCTGCCTGCAGTCAGAGACGTCCTCAGCTCAGCAACATAATCATCAGGTGAGGGAATAATGAGATGTTTCAGATGTTCTTGGTGATGAAGCTCAGTCAGGACACAGACATCAGGCTGTGTGATGGCACTGGTATTGGGTTTCTTCAACCAAGTCTGAATGGTTAGCAACAGAAATGTGCCAAAAACAACAGAAAAACATCCATCAGTGATTCCAGTTGAGCCTCAAAGCCTGAAAATGAATCATTTGTACATTTATCATGAAGAACGTCAAAAGAAAGTTGAAGTTTTTGACTGATTAACATCTCGTCTCACACAAACAGGTGGGAAACATTTTATTCTTCAGCAAATAGACCCAAAGATTTCTAACCCAACTCTAGAGGCTTTTGGATAATTTCCCACCTGTAGCGCCCCCTGCTGCACAAACAGGATGGGGTGAAAATGTGCATTAGGAGACATGTCCTTGGAGCATTGCTCTTTGCAGCCCAGGGTCAGGATGAGTCGGGAATAATTCAGCGTTAAACCCGACCTCCAGACAAGCTTCTCTTCCACCAGCTTCAGATTTCCTGCCTTACTGGGGAACTGGCGGCTTCCCGGGGACCGACTCAGAACCGTCGGGGTTCCCTGGTCTAGTTCAGGACCGAAACAAAGAACTCCAACAGATCCACATTAATCAAGGCTGCTAACATTTTAGTTTTAATCCAAACTACATTTATGTCGGATCAACTTTATGGTCTTTAAAAGAGAAAAATTGTTCCATCTTTGTGTCTGAAAACGAATCATCTGAAACTCGTCTAATTTCCAGCATGAATGGAAAACGTTCAGCTCTTTCCGAGTGAAACATTAAACGTGATTCCAGCCTTCGGTTTATTATTGTTCTGCTACGAACAGAAAATGCTATTTGTTTACACCCGGGAGTCTTAGTGTTCAGACGCACCTCACCTCATAATGCTGTTTTCTGTTCATCTAATTATCTTGATGTTGGAGCAGAGGGATTTTGCTGTAGTAGAAAAATAAATATGTAGTGCTTCTGTATTCTGGAAATCTGCAGAGAAAGAGAAGCTGGGCTTGTAAAGAGGATGCTCGTCGGTACCACAGAGTCTTTTCTCCACTGTATGCTCAGTGAGGAAGAGGAGGAGGGCGGGGTCACAGCCGAAAACAAAGATGGAATGCCAACAAAAACAAACAAAACATTTCAGCAGAAACCAAACTCTGCAAACTAATTATTTTTAAAAAATTATTTTCCAAAAGCACAACAACACTTTTGTTTTTTATATCCTACATCCAGCGACATTATAGTTAACAAGGATCAATATATTTTTATAATCATTTTAAGGTACCTCTTATAGTTTTCTGAGTATTTACAACTGTACAAGCAAAGCACATACTTCAAAGTGCACGTTTGTAATACAGTTTGGACTAGTTGCATCTACAAGGTTTCTAAGGTTTCCCCCAAAAAACTAAAAGATGTTTTTCCTTTCATACAAATTTTACTGAAACAAAATCAGGGAAAGGAAAAGTAAACGCTGCCAGATTTTCTCTCCAAAGTAAGACTTTACCCAAAAATATTTTCCACGGCTTCGCTTCGTTAAGCTCGTTAGCATCCGGTGGGGGGGGGGGGGGGGGGGGGGGGGGGGGGGGTCTGATGCTCATCTTGTAGAAAAGTTAAGGCAAAGTTATTTTTCAAGTTTAAATAAAATTCAAGTTTTTCAAACACTGGATGGATTTTGTTTTACATTTTATGAGTACAGAGACTTTAACATGGATTTTTCCCCCTAATCTTCTCACTTAAAAAAAACCAAAAAAAAAAACAGCACTGCTTTATAAATAAGTTGATATGGAAACTTTTATCATTTTTCACCAATAAGAAAAGAAAATCAATCCATCCGAGTGCATCGCAATCTCTGTCCTTCAGAACAAAAACGAATTATTTTAAATTTTTTAAATTCTAATGAAAAGCAGCACAAAAAAAAAGGTTTTCCCTTTTCCAAACAGGCTCCTGTTTTCCTTTAGTGGGATTTTTGTTGCAGGAAGACGTGATAGAGACGTTGTGACGGTTTTCAAAGTGGTTTTTATTTTAAACGATCAACCTGAGCACAACTGATGAGCAGAAAGGGAACGTCCCATTTCCCCTAAAAAAAACTTAATTTCTCTAAACTATTTGACTTTTTGCCAGAGTGGCTGCTACAGTAAACAGATCTACCGACCAAATATCCCCAAAATTCCCACTCTGATCGTGGATTTTCAACACTTCGTTCTGACATTCGACAACTGCTATTTGTCCAGGTGGAAAAATCCCTTGAACTCTGTGCTTTGATTTCATCTCCGGTCTGCGAAAATTAATCAGCAAAAACCTGGAGCGAAGAGGCTGGGAAAAGGCTGTGTTTCCAATTCTTTGGATGAGTTATCCCAGTTAGAGCGAATCCAAGAGTGCAGAAAAACCAGGAGAAACAGATCCGAATGCCACAACCAAACACTAGAGAAGACTCAATGCGAAGGAAGGAGAAGGAGTTTCAATTATTTCTATCCAGGAGGGGAATATTCCAGACTTTCCTGCTCCAAACCAACTTGCCTGTGCCTCTTTAACATGTAAACACACACAAATCTGTTCATTCACCTACATCTCTTCCACTTTCATAAAACTATTCCAGGTTTATTCCAGATTTTGCACTTCCTGGATTCTTCAGCTACAAACGCAGTTCTGCACGAGGAGAAATCCAGACTCTAAACACTGCAGCCTCACCAGCACCAACTGCTTCAACAAGAACAACTAATCATTTTCCGTAAGAAGTCATCAAAACAACAAGAAAAGGCTTGAAAATCCCTCCTGCAAAACTATGGAGACCAAATTCCCTCCGGTTCTCCTTGTGTTGTAGATCTGTGGATGTAAACCAGTAATAAACAAGTCGCAGTAACTGGCTCCAGGAATCCACGTCTAGCACCGTGATCTGGGAGAAATGCTTGGAATCAGTGCCGGTGCGCCCAATCTTGTTTTTTCTCCCTGATTTCAGCAGATATTCCAATTAAGTGCAAACACCTGGAAAACTGCCATTTTTCCAGAGCGTCCGAATGATAACTAATGGCGTCGTGAAGTTTTCCCAGTGTTTTCCGACATCTCGGACTGAAACCAGCTGGATTTGATGATGGATTTTTAAACCGCATCACTGCATCTCACTTCCGTTTACAGTACATCTCTGCTAATTAGACCAAGTGTAACAAACAGGAAAACACTTCCAGACACTTCCCAACAGATGATTCAGTGTTTTTCCTGAAGAAACGTTTCAATCAGAGACAGTTTGGTGCCGTTGCAGCCCAGCAGGCCTCATTAGCAGGGAAAAGAAAAAACAGGAAGCAGATCTGTGCAGGAAGAAGCAGCCAGGGTGACACCCAGTGGTAACTATCAGTAACTGCATCAACAGTCAAAATCATCAAATGGAGCTGAGGAGAAACAAAAATAAAACAAATAACGTTAGTGTAAATAGAAAAATAAACGTTCTGGGATTTGGATGTTAGACGGGATAGGCTCATATTTAAGATCCAGATACGGTGCCGCTCAACATGCCACAAGCCTACGGGTCACAATGAAAACCTAACAAGGTGAATTCTGATTCCCATCATCTGCTTCGTCACACTGGAGACCGATTTTTATCCCACGCGGCAGTTCGTTCAGAACTAAGTCTGTTTGGGCCGAGCCGCCTTAACGGCCGCGTAGGCACAGCTGCAGAGGAAAGAGGGATGTAAAACTAAATAAAACAAAGATTTGAAAAATCAAATAAATAAACTAAAAGAAGAAGAAGGGACATTGCTCTACATGCACAGTAAAGTGCTTTATATCTGCAAGCCCCTGATCCAGAAAAGAAGGCGTCCTCTATGCTTGTTTGCTGACTGGTGATACTGGGATATAAGTTGAGTAGCCCCGACTTATTTACTGTTTTTTAAACTTGAAAGTGGAGCGTAGTGGAGGAAGAAGAGGGGCCTGGAACCGCCTTACTGCGGGGACTTGGGTGGGGTGTGTTGGGCATCTTTGCTGGAGGTTTTCCCTGGGTGTGGGGGTGGGGAGGCCCACCGCCCGGCCGGCCTTCGACCCTCCTTTAAGGGTCTGCCCTGGGTGACCGAGGCAGGGCCGGCTTTGGAGGAGGGGTGGTAAGTCTCTCGGGCCTTGTGCTCCCCTGATGGGGTAGAGGTGTCAGTGCACTTCTTCTCCTCGCCTGCAGGGGCAGCGCAGCTTGGTTTGGCTTCCTTGGGGGTGGCTGAATGCAGTGATGTGGGGGCATCCTTCGCTCGCTGGCAGATCTCAGCATAGGAGGGCTTCCTCAGCTCCTGTCGGGAAAAATCCGCAGCTGTGAAAATATTCTGCACACATCTGGACAAAACATGTCGGATCGTTTTTTAAAGGAAGGAAAAAGGTTTCAATAAGATTTTCACCAACTGTAAGGAGCTTTACGAGCTTCTAAAGTTGAACATGTATGTACCTTTAAGAGCTCAGAGAGGTTTAAATAATAGATCCAAAACATCTGCTTTTATACATCTGTGTTTTTGGGACATGAGAAACTGAGCTGTGAAATAAAACTGATGTGAAGGAGATAAAAACAGCAGAGCTGAACACTGACCGTGGCAGCACCGTTGACTTGCACCGATTTGCTTGCAGTGGACAGAGTGCCGGGAACACGCTCCACAGATGGCTGTGCCTCCTTCGGCTTCACCTCAGTCACCTTCACCTCCCTGGAAAAAAGGAACGCCAACAGGAAGCTGGTGAAGAAGACTGACATCTTCTCCCTGAACTTCACAGCAGAGGTTTTATGAAACACCTTACAGTGAGGCCGAAGGGACGGGACTGTGTGTCGTGCCGGGGGCTGGGGTCGATTTTGAGGCTGAGGGAGCCGTCGGGGTTGTGGGTGAGGGCTGGATGTTCGGAGGCAGCAGGGAGGCGGAGGACTGGAGAGGCTCTTTGGGACCCGCTGGAGGGAGATCACTGCTGCTGCTGGAGTCTGGATTTACATTCTGTAAAAACATAAACCAGTTAGAGGAGCAGTTCCTTAAAAAGTGTCTCTAAGCGTAGGCCCTCAGGGCTCGCCGTCCTGCATGTTTACAGCGTTTCTCTGCTGCCCAACATCTGATTTACATAAATGGGTCAATAATAAGCTTTAAGACTTCCTGAGGAGGTGATTGCACTTCCTACATTTCTTCCATGTAAATCCCCAGATTTGTCCAGGCTGGACTTTCCAGAGCTATTCTAAAGTTTACCAAGAATTTGTGGGAAATATTTCTACAGTTGGCAGGATTTAAAAATCCTGGAAATACCAGAAAGAGGAAGGAGGAAAGAAATGAAGGATTCAAAGATGGAAAATAAGACAAAATGAACGTTGGGAGAACGAAAGGTTAGAGGTAAGGAAGCGAGGATACAGAGGTAAGAAGGTGGGTAGGTAGGTTAAAACAAATGGGATGCTGAATGTCTGAAAAACAAATATTTTTCCATTCTCGTATTTTCTGTTTCCCATACTTATCCAGACCTGGAAAATCCTGAAATCAAACTCCATACTTTTTTTTTTTTTTTTTACATGCATAGGAACCCCAAGGAATGCAGTCAACATTTAAATGAGGCGAGCTAGAGAAGACATATCTTAAACATGCAAGACTTTGGGTCCTGTTGCAGAACACCGCTCCAAATCAAAAGGACCGACAGAAACTAAATAAAACAAAAAGAAATGGACAGAAAACATGACTAGAGGTCTCACCCGCTCCTTAGTGGTTTCAACAACCACGCTGCTCCCCAGGCGGCTCTCGAACGCCTCGTCCGTCTTGAGCTGTCCGGCTGCTCCCGGAAGCGGAGGGAAGCTGGAGAGGCCGAGCTCGAAGCTTGGAGACGGAGGTTTGGGAGGTGGCGACTGAGGGGTCGCTCTCTGCACGGCGATAAACAGAATCAGCACAAAACTCAGACTTAGGAGCTACAGCGATGGTGACACAAGAACATTTCTGAACGATGACAGGACAACGAGTACTTACCGTAAACTTTTCATCCCTCTTTTTCCTAGAAGAAGAAAAAATGTTTCCTTTAGGAAGGAGAACATCTGAATTTCCAAACATCTGACCTAACACTGACCTACAGCTAGAAGGTACTAAACCTCAGCAATGAACAGTTTTCTGGTTCTAGCTGAAAAAATGCAATAAAACACATTTTTCTTTACAAAGTGTAAGAACTGAAAAAGGATTTGAATCTAATTCATTGCAGGTAAAAGTTTTTGGGTACTCAGACCATTTTTAACTTGTTGTTAGTTTAGGAAATAAGTGAATACACCCATCACTGGTCTGCAAAAAGGTTTGGTTTCCGATCAGAGGACAGATTTACCTTCCTCGGCTGACTCCCAGGGAATAATCTGGAATTAAAGGTTCGGTCACCCGGCCCGTGCCCGCGGCGTCTCTGCGAGGGAAGGCCGCTGTGGAGGGTAACCTGGTTCTGGGCTGACTGGAGGGGAGCCGCGCCTGCGGGCTGCTGCGTACTCCGTTGAGCCTCTCGCTGGGGAAGCTGGGAAAGAGGCCGGGGCTGTCCAGGAGCCCGGTGCTGCGGTCCACTGGGGGGAGCGTCGGCCTCAGGTGGGGTTTACTGTGATTCCTGAGGGGAAAAATGAAGTCCAGTGTGACGTGGAGTAAAAATTATTGATGTAACATTATTGTACGTATGTCTAAAAAATTAAAACTTGTTTCCCAGAACCGGCTGAAGCTCCAGTGTGAGACCAACCTGTTCCTGGGTGAGAAGTGTCTGACTGCGAGCGGCGACGATGCTGGTTTGAAGCTGTGTGATGTGGTGAATCCATTGATGAACTGGTTGTTGTGAAAGGGCGTGACCTAGGAAATGTATTCACTCGTCAGCTTCATGAACAGGAAGTGAACTGGATGCTTCCTACTTCTGGGTTCAGGAAACTCTGAACACGAGCGGCAAATTGACACCATTCAAAACAACTGAAACCATAAAGACGTCAGATCTGGAGTAATTTTCCCCTGCATCGCTTGGCATTAGGCAGGTATTAAACTGTGTGATTTTCACCAACAAATAACCATGTTGCTTGGTACTGAGTAGCCCAGCCCATTGGTTCTGTCTAACTTCCTGCACTTTTCTAAAGATCGAAGAAAAATGTGTTTCTCTTTGTGTCATTTTCCTCCAGTTTGCTCCAGTAAAACAACATCTGGGTCCCTGTACAGAATCTACTGCGCCCCGTAAATGTAAACCTCTGTCTTGTCCACCAACTGCTCTTCCTGCTAATTATTTTGCTCTGAAATCTGCCACTTTAGGCACTGAACTGTGTGTTGCAAAGCATACCAGCCCCGGGTCGATGAAGCCGTGCGTGGTGGACCAGGCCTGCGGCGTGATGAGGCTGTACAAAGGGAACTGCTGCTGCGGGCTGTAAACAGGTGGGATGTAGTAGGACGTGTAGCGCTGCTGAGCGTACGGGTTCACCTCCACCGGCCGGTAACCGTTCTTTGGCATGAAAGTGTTGATGGCGATTGCCTTAGCCTTTATCCTCGCCTGCAGGAGAAAATTAAAGGATTAACCAAGACAGAGAAACTCAGAGGAGATCGATGGACCTACACACCAGAACCATATGGTATTCATGAAAAAGTGGATTTATTTTTATTAGAATTTAATTTAATTTGAATGTAAAGATTTGGAATTAAGTTGGATTGATTGTACCTGAATTGTACTTTATCCTAAAGGACTGAGTTTGACTAGATAAACTGGATTTTGAGGTGATTTCACTGAATCACTGAAAAAAAGTTTCAGATCAACTGTGGTCCAAACACAGAGCAGACAGAACCGGTGTGTTCACATGAAAACGAAGGAGTGATTAACGAGTTCTCTCACCTGCAGTGATTTCTCCAAACAGCATCTCTGGTTATTAATTATGAATGTTTAACTCTGCTGCAAACCTGCTTTATGAAGATCTAAAGCAGATGTTAGTTATTTAAATAAAAGTATTAATTAGTCAGTCAGCCGCTGCTGCTTTGTAAGAGGGATTTTATCTCTGAATAAATATACAGATGTGAGAACCGTAAACAACTTGATTATTAAATTCCACTGTTCTAGAGTTTAAAGAAGTTAAATAATCCCTGTTATTATATATATATATATATATATATATATATATGAAGGAATATCTCTGCATCATTTAAATAGAAAAAAATCCACTTTGTTTGAACACAGAAGTGATTGTGTCCCAGTTTCACAATAAAAATCATAAAATAATTAGTAACAAAACAGTGATGAGTAACAGCCTATAGGTTCTAAATGTCCACTTAACTACCTTAATTGGCTTCCCTTGGAAGGTCTTCACTTCTTCACGAAGATACTGATATGCCTTTGGAGAAAAAAATGAAAACATGAATCAGATGGATGGACTCCTGTTGACCCGACTCGGACCAGTCCACTTGTAAAATACAACCTTTCTTCACACTTTTCAGGTCAGAATTACCTCATTTTCACACTCAAAGATCTATAAAAGGTCAGTGTTTAAATGCTTAACCTTGGAAATATGATGGATGGATGGTTTTTAGCAAAGGATTTCAGAGTCTGAGGTATAAAGGGCACAGGGTTCACCTCCATGATCACCTGCTCTAGGAAGTGTCTAAAATGTCAGAAGCTGATGTAGAAGATGAAGGAAAACCTGGTGGTACGGTCACCAGGAGCATCTTTCATGTAGAACCAGCATAAAGGTGCTCCGATTGGAGCAACAGATTCTTAAAAGTTCTGGTCTTTATCATCCAGACAAAGCGAATTACAAATATATTTATCCATACTATATTTCCTCTTCCACACATATTCAGGCCTGGAAATAATCCAATAAAAACCCCAACTTTCACCCACGTTTCAAAGCTTAGTGGAACCCCACATGTATGAAGCGGGGTGTTTCAGAGATGTAGAAGACGTTTTACCTGCTGTGCATCTGCTTCTGATTCAAAGGTGATGAACCAGTTGTCGTTGTAGGCAAATTCACAGTTGATAAACTTGGGTAAATTGTTCCCTTTGAAAAGGGCTTCCACCTCCTGGAAAAACAACATCAGGAACATCATTCACTGAGGAGAACTAGAACATGTTCCAGAAGCTTGAAAACAAACGCGTTATAAACAAATGGGAAGAGACAAATAATGGAGACAAACATTACATCATCAGAGAGACTTTTCTTTTAAGGGTTAAATAAAGGAGCTTTTGGAAGAAGAAGAGGAAACTAGAAATAATCTAGATCTGGTTTTATTCTGGGCGTCTTAGAATAAATACCAGAACAAGACCAGTAATGAAACACAGAGGTCAGTACTTCATGACAGTGAACTGGTTTCATCAGTGAAGTCAGAACACACCTCTACAGGTGTGCTCTCTGGAACCTCTCGGAGGATCACAATGCAGCGGTTCTGATTGGGTCGCACCTTCTCCCCCTTCTCGTCCACCTGGACCAACGGTAAAGCTGCAGGACGGCACACACAGAGAAGCTTCAACAATAAAAAAGTCAGCAGAACATTGGTTGTACATCCCGTCATGTTTTGGACTGGTAGCAAGAAAGTCTCTAGTTTGAATCCCGGGTCCATTCTGTGTAGTTTGCATGTTCTCCCTATGCAGATGTGGGTTCTGGTTCTCCTCTGGTAGTCCGGTTTCCTATGTCAGTGTAACACATTCAAGTCCTGAACTGTTTTTGAAATCACCCAGCAGGTGCCGGGGTTTGGATCAATATCCCTCTGAAAGATCCGACAACGACCCGTTTTTCAGTTTTCATTCGTACTTTCTGTGGGATTCTCAAAAACGAATCATTTTGAGGCTCCTGACTGAAACTCAACAACAGAACATTTGTGGCCCTCCAGCAGATGGCGCCGATGCAGATGGGCACCTTTATCGTAGTAATTATTAAGGCTGAAGTCTCAGAGTTTTTCGGATTCATTTATGTTCTACAAAAATCAGACTAGTTTGTTTCATTAAATATTGCATGTTTAATTTATTGGTGAGCAGAAGTTTTTAATGTGAATAGAACATTTTTAATTATGGCCCCCTGAGTACTTTCACCTGGTTTTGGCCCGCAATGCCAGCACCAGCTCTAGATTCAGTCTGAATAATTACTTAATTCAGCTCCAGCATCTAGTTATTCTCAACTAGCAACATCTCTCTGACGTTTATCATTAAATGCTTCCATGTTAATGCATTAAGCTTTCTAATGGTTTGCTTACAGCCTTCACTACCCTTCAAATTAAAATGTAAGAGCTTGCCGGGCCTTCAAGGCAGAAAGCTTTAATTTAGGCTGTAAACTCAGCCTGTGTTTAAATCACAGGTAAGACTCTAATGGTCGCACTTTAATAATCTGTCCTAGGAAATCAGTCTGAACCACTTCCTGCAGCTGAATGATGTCACACAGTTTGGTTTAAACTGGTGGTTAAACATAGAGGTGGAATGATGCATGCTGGGAGATAGCAGGGCTTTACTCACATCGTAAAATGTCCACTATCAGCTCCACATCAGTGCTGAGCTTCTTGACGTGGTCCAGGTTGGCCACCGTCACAATTGGCACATACTGGTCGCTGTCCATCTGGGAGATGAGGTACATGTCACTGGCCAGGTTCTCCCTGACAGATGAAGAGGAAGCAGACGTGGTTAGGGACATTTTAAAGCAAACCAGCTCACAATATGACGTCCCAGTCAGATCGACTGGACAGAAATCAGTGACAAAGCAGCTGATGCCCAAAGAATAACTGGAGATCTCTAGACACTGAGGGACCACTTGATTTTACGAGTCAGTCCAGCCCAAAGAAAAGCCTGTATGAGTAAACAATGTGCATCTCTTAGTCATCACCTATTTCACTTGCTTTGCTTGGCTGCTTTCTTGCATCAAGATGTTTCCTGAAAGGAAAACGTTGAACTGCTGAGATTCTCCGTTTCAGTTTCTGCATTAATCATTACCCAGGATTAGAACCAATCAGAGCACACCTGGTTTCTATGAAATGTTTTAATCTAATGTCAGAAACTATTGAGGAAATGTAGGAGAAAAACAATGTAACTTTGCGAGAAATTGACTTTTAAGCTGCAGCGGTGTGTCCAGCACTGCAGAGGCGTTTCAAACTATGAAACGGGCCTTTCATTCGGACCATGCCTGACGCCTACAGAGACACAATGACAAACAGATGCCTGGTCCCTTAAACAGAGTCCAGTCTCATTCAGGGCAGACATAAATACATAAATAAGTAGTTTTTGGTAAAAGCAGCATGCTGGGATTTTTTTATAAATCATTGATGATGGTAAACTTCAATCAGAAAATACTTTCATAACAGCTTCAAACTCATAAGATGCATAAAGACCAAGAAGGTGGAGCAGCCAGAAGGAACGGCCTGATTTACATGTAATTTGATACAAATGTAGATCAGTGACG
Organism: Girardinichthys multiradiatus; assembly: GCF_021462225.1. NCBI lineage: Eukaryota > Metazoa > Chordata > Actinopteri > Cyprinodontiformes > Goodeidae > Girardinichthys > Girardinichthys multiradiatus. The sequence goes on from NC_061799.1 coordinate 42,502,920, forward strand.
CAAATGTTTTACTTCAGAAGCACACGACTGACGACTGATAAGTTTCATGTCTGCTGCCGGAACCAGCTGAGGTGGTTCAGGCATTGGGTCAGGATGCCTCCTGAGCATCTCCATCTCTGGGAGACTCCCGGGAAGACCCAGAAGTGGCTGGAGGGATGATAAATATCCCGTCTGGCCTGGACACACCCTGTGATCCTCCAGAATGAGCTGGAGGGTTTTCCCGGGTAGAGGGAGGTCTGAGGACACGGCTCCAGGAGGGAATGACCAAACAAATAACACATGGCGCACCCCCGTCCCTCCAGAAACACAAACGGCAACGAAGTGGAAATAATTCTCGGTCCAGTTTTACTTGTGGAACTGATAGATATGTTAAAAATACCCAACATCAGCCGATAACGATGTTAATGCCGATATATCGTGCATTCCTGACAGTAACGGTTATTCAGCCCATAAGGAGCTGGCTGCCAGTCTCGAGGTGGAGCAGTGTGCCAAACCAGACCAGGGTTGAGGAACTCACTCCAGAACCTTTTCTGGAAATGTATTTAAGGGAGTTTAAAGCAGAGCAGAAGGACAGGAACGTTTCATAGTTCTGAAGCCGTAGTTTTTTATAACCGTGGTATACAATGAGACCTGCGTCTGGACCAAGCCTACTACGGACAAAATGTGTTGGTGGAAGGTTCTCGCCTAGCCGGTCAGGAGTTTAAATCTTTCCCCAAACACACAAGCTTGGGACCAACATTGAGGAACAACAGCACGGATCTGCTTGATCTTGGGGCTGAATGTGGGCTGATGCAGCAGAGGATCATACAAGAACTGCATGACTCGGTTTCTGCACTGAATCACTGCTTCTATCCGGGCCTGAAGGCTGGTCCGACTGACTTGGGACCAGCGCTGAGTCTGTAATACCAACTCTGTTTGATCTGATCTACATGAAGATGTATTTTTGGGATGCCCTCAGGTGTGTGTGTGTGTGTGTTCGTGTGTGTGAGGTTGGACTGTTCTGAGTTCCCCTGTGATCGACTAGTGACCAGCCCAGGGTGTACCGGCCTTTCTTCCAGTACCACCAGTTGGAGATAGCCACTGGCCTGTTCAGACCTTTTAGCCTTTGTGTTTATTTTCTGTCAGACTCTTATTATCTGTAACTGCTGGATATAATTTAAAACATCCACAACAATGTTCCTGTCCTCCCTGAGATGAACTGTTTGACTATTAAATGTGTTTTCTGAACCTTGTTTACCTGATCAGAGGTTTTCTGGTTTAAAGACAATTTAAAGTGAAAATCCATTTAATGTATAGATAAAAAGAGCCTCTCTTTCTGGTTGTTACTTCGCTCTGTTTCTGCTCACTGGTTTTAGAGTTTGCCCAGACGGATCATTTAGCTCTTATTCAGACATTAAGTCTACCAGCTTTTATACAAATTGTCACGGTACCCCATCATGGTGCCTTCAACTCCTAAGAACATTCTGGGTTTTCTATACTGAATTTTTCATCAGATTTGGCACAACAGTCTTGATCAACACTGGCTAACATCATCATGATCAGCAGCAGGCTTCAGGGTGGAGTTTCTGAATCAACCAGGGAGGAAGTAAACAGTAACACACCCTGTGCAGAGCAGATCCATTCCTGTTTTCTGTGTTTGTTTGCGTTCACACGTTGGCCGGTCAGCCGCCACATATTTTCAGCTGCCAGCAGATGTAGTCCCTCGAGGACCCAAACAGCTGATAACCTTAATGTCACACAGACCACTGTGGGCCCTAGAGGTTTAACCAACGTGGAAAGTTGATAAGAATGTCGTCGTGTTGTGGTGTTGGCGACCCGAACCCACAGAGTTTCACAAGAAAGGAAAAAACACTGTGGACCAAAAAGGCGGCTGCTATTACCAGAATCTTCTGTTTGTGGCTCAGTGTAAAAGTGGAGAGCATTTCAGTGATCAGATTTTGTGGAGAGTGGAGAAAAAACAATTTTTAAGAAGGAACAATGACCACAGTGTTAATAATTATACATGATGGCTTCACACTGAGTCATCATAGTTTTGTTTCCAAGCAGCAATCTGTTTTCACTCGACGACATCCTGAGGTAAACTAACTCATAAAGCTTTGTCAAAACATCATTTTTATCACCTGACACAAATGTTAAGTAGGTCGAAGCGCAGCATTCAGCCACAGAGGCCAAAAAACTATTTCTGATTCAGTCATTGGTGACTTTGACCAGACTGTACCCAAAGCTCATTGGTTCAGATCCTAGATGAAGCCACATAAAGAGCTCCTAATACCTCTGTGTGCTTTTCCTGAAAGACTGAAAGTACTCCTGGACCTGAACTTCTTTGTTTACTCCTTTCTCAGACACCTAGTCGGTCGCATCACTTGGCCGCTTATTCTAATCCAGGTTGTGCAGGAATTGGGATTATGCCTTTCCACTGTTGCCACGTACATGGTCGGTATGAGGGGGTTGCAACAAAGTTAACAACTTGATGCAATGAGCCCTCCACTGTCTCCATATGCTCACTCAGAAGGAGGGAATCCTGCAGGGGGAAGGGACTCGATGCACTGAACTGCATTCTTCAACACTTTATCATTAAGAGCTGTTAATAAATCCTGCTGGAAATGTTTTGTGTAACTCATGTTTGCAGCGCTGCAGGTAAACAGATTCCCTTACAGAACCTGTAAAGAACCGGCAGTAACATCACCTCCGACTAAGCCCTGAAACTGGAGGAAAGGTTCTATGAGCTGGACTCACCGGGACAGGCAGAACTCCAGGGTCTTCTTCAGGTGCTCTCTTAAGCCCTCCTGGGTGTTGTCAGGCTGAGAATCACTGCCTGATGACGAGACGAAAGAGAAAAATGATTTTATTAAAGATAAAAATTATTTTTCAGCAGCTTGGTAGAAAACAGACAAACTGAACCAAAAATGAAATGAATGAAATGGCATGTAACAGAACAAAGAATATTTAAAACTGAACCAAACAGGAAAAAAACATAATTCTTGGCAAAAACCTCCCTTCTAGAGCTTAATTATGTGACTGATATCCATCAGTTAAGATAAATTAGTTTAGGGTTTGAATCAGTCTGCATCACTGCTTGCAGAGGACAATCAATTTACAAGAATCCTGCAGAACACTGTGGTCTCAAATGGATCAATTTAACTGAAGTTGAGACGCTGTGTTCTAAGATTTCTGTGAATCTTCTCCTCCTAAAGCTGCGTTATGGTTGTTGTCTCCTTTTCAAACAGAGAGCACCTGGACATAAAACTCTGGTGACAGGATCCTGCATGGAGAGGCTAATCAAATTTGAATGCTGCTGTGAATTAAATCTTTAGGTGGCCACTTGCCTCCAAAGAATGAATTAAATGGAGCCGAATGGAGGACTACTTAGATGAAGCGGTCTCATTTTCATCAGCTGGACTCTCAAACAGAATTCAAACTGTGTTGCAGGTCCTGCTAAGCAGGGGATTCACCTCTAATTACCTAATGATTTATCTGCTGGAGCAGAACGGGCCTCCTCAGCTGAGACAACGTCCACAGCCCAGGTCGTTTCACTGCATAATTACGTCCTAAATCCTCACAGTAATAAAGACATGAAGGCATACACATTCACAGTGACCTCATCTGAATCGCTGCTGCTTTTAATTCCAGATAATTACTTCACCAACTGGGCTGTCTCTGTCTGGTTCTAAGTGCCACAGCTGTTGGACTCTGAAGGCGGTGTATGTGAAACCTCTGGACCCCACGGAACCACTCCTCACAAACCAACCAGTCACTAACCAGCCCACCTGTGTGCGCTGGCTGCCCAGGCTCGGGGTACTCTGTGTAGGCGGGCTCCGAGCCCTCCAGTGTGACGGTGGCAACGGGGGCTGGCTCTGCTAGCATTACTGGTGCCGGTGGAGGCTCATCTGGGTCAGTTAGCTGAGGCTCCTTGTAAGCTTTGTCCTCACTGGCTTCAAAGCCTGTGACAATCAACAAGGGTAGTTGTAGTTATGGATAAAACAGGCAGTAAGATTATGAATATCCTCTTAAACCTGGAACATCTGAGCTCTAACCAAACATTAGCTACATGCTAACATAAGAGGCTAATTGTGTTTATCTCATTCAGCAACACATGTTTATAGGCTCATCAATTTACCCATAAGCCCATCCTCCACCTTCGCCTCACAATAAAAATAATAAAAAGTGATCCTTAAATGATGAGCATAAATAATACATGAGGGCAACATAAACAACTAGGAGATGCAGCAGAGAATCAGTCTGAGATCAAAATCAGTAAATTCCCCTTGATTTGCTCTGACTGCCCGGGCAAATACTGAAAAAATATGAATTACTTTTTAACATTTATTTTATCAAATGCCTGAAAACTCCCTCCCACCATTTTCAGTCTGTAAACACACCAACTGTGTGAATTAACTCGCTTGTTTGAGCTTAATGAACATCAGATAGAGGTTAGGGACACGATGTCTCTGGTGCATCTCAAAAACAAATGAAAACAATGAAATGACTTCTGGCATTGAGTGTAAAGACATAACAATATTCTCTCATAACCCTGTCCTGTCTGACCATTTCTTAATAACCTTTGACTTTAATTTAACCGAGTACTCCACACCTGAAAGAAGATTTCATTATAGTAGATCATTATCAGGTGATGCTTTAACAACCTTTAAAGAATCTGTTCCACTTTTAATTTCCTCATTATCACTAAAAAACACAGTGGAGGGCAATAATTCTGTTTCTTCCCCTTCACAAATTGATTCTTTTGTTCATAGTGTTTCTTCATCATTGCGTGATGCATTAGACGATGTAGCCCCGTTGAAAAAGAAGGTAATCATTAATAGGAGGCTAGTTCCTTGGTTTAATTCAGAGATGCGTACTTTAAAGCACAATGTTAAAAAATTGGAGAGAAAATGGCGCTCTACACACCTAGAGGATTCCTACTTAATCTGGAAAAATAGCTTACTGTTGTATAAAAAGACACTTCACCAAGCCAGAACAGCTTATTTCTCATCATTAATAGAAGAGAACAAGAATAATCCTAGGTTTCTCTTTAGTACAGTTGCTAAACTTACACAGAGTCATAGCTCTGTTGAGCCATCCATTCCCTTAGCTCTCAGCAGTCATGACTTTATGGGATTCTTCTTAAATAAAATTGATTCTATTAAAAATAAAATCTTTGACATACTCCTGAAGATGATTACTTCATCCTCAGCAAGTGAGACAACATTGGAAATAACTGCAGAACCTGATTTGTGTTTGGACTGTTTTGATCCTGTGGAGCTTCCTGAGTTATCAGAAATATTAGCTTCATCTAAACCTTCAACTTGTATGACTTGATAAATTACAGACCTATATCCAATCTTCCATTCTTATCTAAAATTCTTGAGAAAATAGTTGCTAATCAAATGTGTGAACATTTATACAGCAATGACCTGTTTGAAGAGTTTCAGTCAGGTTTCAGAGCTCATCATAGCACTGAAACAGCTCTGTTGAAAGTCACTAATGATATTCTTATGGCCTCAGATAATGGACTTGTGTCTGTTCTGGTTCTGTTAGATCTCAGTGCTGCATTTGATACAGTCGACCATAATATTCTCTTAGAAAGGCTGGAATATGCTGTAGGGATCAGCGGAACAGCGCTAGACTGGTTTAAATCTTATCTGTCTGACAGATTCCAGTTTGTTCATGTAAATGATAAATCATCTTTAAACTCCAGGGTAAATTGTGGAGTACCACAGGGTTCAGTAATTGGGCCAATTCTCTTTACTATATATATGCTTCCAATTGGTCAAATTATCAGGCAGCATAGAATACATTTTCACTGTTACGCTGATGATACTCAGCTTTATTTATCCATAAATCCTGATGAACCCAACCAGTTAGATAGACTACAAGCATGTCTTGAAGACATAAAAACTTGGATGACAAAAGTTGTCATCTTTGGACCGGAGTCTTTAAAAAAGAAACTGCTTAGTCAATCACTTAACCTGGATGGCATTAAATTGACCTCCGATAATAAAGTAAAAAACCTTGATGTTATTTTTGACCAGAACATGTCATTTAAATCCCATATTAAACAGGTTTCTAGGATTTCCTTCTTTCATCTCTGGAACATTGCCAAAATTAGAAATATCCTGTCCAGGAGTGACGCTGAAAAACTAGTCCATGAATTTGTTACTTCAAGGCTGGACTATTGTAATTCTTTACTATCAGGATGTCCACAAAATGCAGTTAAAAGCCTTTAGCTGGTTCAAAATGCTGCAGCAAGAGTTCTGATGAAAATTAAAAAGAGAGATATTTCTCCTATTTTAGCTTCCCTTCATTGGCTCCCTGTTAAATCCAGAATAGAATTTAAACTTCTCCTCCTCACATATAAAGCCCTTAATGATTTAGCTCCATCATACATCAGAGATCTGATTGGTCCATATGTTCCTAACAGAGCACTTCGTTCTCAGACTGCAGGTTTACTGGTGGTTCCTAGAGTCTCTAGAAGTAGAATGGGAGGCAGATCCTTTAGTTATCAGGCTCCTCTCCTGTGGAACCAGCTCCCAGTTTTAGTCCGTGAGGCAGACACCCTGTCTACTTTTAAGACTAGGCTTAAAACTTTCCTTTTTGATAAAGCTTATAGTTAGAGTGGCTTAGGTTATCCTGAGTTATCTCTGTAGTTATGATGCTATAGGCTTAGGCTGCTGGAGGACATAATGACCACTTTCACCCTCTTTGCTACATTCTCACACTACTCTCCAATTTTGCATTATTTGCTGTTATTTCAGCTTTTAACTTTGTTCTCTCTTTTCTCTTCCTAGAAGCTACACCTGGCCTGACTCTGTGTCTACCTGTGACACCTTTCTGGAGAGGGGCATCGATCAAGGTTCTGCTGGCAACAACTTAATGCTCACCTTCTACAGATGATCCACATAGCCCTGTCTTTTAGTGTTTAACCCTTTCTCTCTCCTAGACATGGCGATTGACTGAGCTTCTACTGTGACTAACTCTATGTGCTCTCTTTCAGACTCTAACCTTGAAAAATTGCTCAGAGTTTATCTGTTCTTTCTTTCTAGGTGAAACAACTAAAGGAGCTACATCCATTAACATTTACTTTTCCTTCCCATAGAAAGTACTCCTGGATCAGTGCTTCTTTGTGTCTCTGCTCTGTTCTCTCAAACCCCCAGTCGGTCGTGGCAAATGGCCGCTCACACTGAGCCTGGTTCTGGTTCTGCTGGAGGTTTCTTCCTGTTAAAAGGGAGTTTTTCCTCTCCACTGTCGCTACATGCATGCTCAGTATGAGGGATTGCTGCAAAGTCAACGCCAGTGACTGTCCACTGTCTCTACATGCTCATCCAGGAGGAGTGAATGCTGCAAGTCACTGACTGGATGCAATCTGCTGGGTTTCCTTAGATAGAAAAACTTTTTATCCAATTTGAATAAATCACTGAATCTGACTGAACTGTTCAATGGTTAGGACTAATTGAAATGGATGAACCTGACTTTTGTGAAGTGCCTTGAGACGACATGTGTTTTGAATTGGCGCTATATAAATAAACTGAATTGAATTGAAAAGTTTTCATCTGTTGACAGTTTAGCACTAATCCAGTGAAATGTCTGGAAAACAAACCTTGTCTGTTTGGCTTTTGGGCAGCAATTAATGCAAACAGAACCTCCAGCCATAAATAAATAATTTCTCTAGCAGTCAAACTAATAAAGTAGTTTCCTTATTGAATATAGGCTCAACATTAAGGCAGAAATGCAAACAAATTTAGGTCAAATCAAACAGCTGGAGAAATGATTAAGACTCAAACGAAGGATCAGAAACATCCACAGATTTTCTGGGAAGTTACTGTTTTACAGTTGAAGCGAGACACGTAACATTTTCCCCTTTCCTGCCTGAAACTTTTCCTATTTTATGTCAGTTAGGATTTCTAAAACATACTGAAGAGGTTCAACGCTGCAGGAATTAAACGAGGATTAACTGCAAGTTCATTCAGAATCTCTTCCTCATTAATGTGTACAAGAAAAATTATCTATATGTCAAAACAGCCCCATTCACAAAGAAAATACAGGTCCTTCTCAAAACATTAGCATATTGTGATAAAGTTCATTATTTTCCATAATGTCATGATGAAAATTTAATATTCATATATTTTAGATTCATTGCACACTAACTGAAATATTTCAGGTCTTTTATTGTCTTAATACGGATGATTTTGGCATACAGCTCATGAAAACCCAACATTCCTATCTCACAAAATTAGCATATCATTAAAAGGGTCTCTAAAGGAGCTATGAACCTAATCATCTGAATCAACGAGTTAACTCTAAACACCTGCAAAAGATTCCTGAGGCCTTTAAAACTCGCAGCCTGGTTCATCACTCAAAACCCCAATCATGGGTAAGACTGCCGACCTGACTGCTGTCCAGAAGGCCACTATTGACACCCTCAAGCAAGAAGGTAAGACACAGAAAGACATTTCTGAATGAATAGGCTGTTCCCAGAGTGCTGTATCAAGGCACCTCAGTGGGAAGTCTGTAGGAAGGAAAAAGTGTGGCAGAAAACGCTGCACAACGAGAAGAGGTGACCGGACCCTGAGGAAGATCATGGAGAAGGGCCGATTCCAGACCTTGGGGGACCTGCGGAAGCAGTGGACTGAGTCTGGAGTAGAAACATCCAGAGCCACCGTGCACAGGCGTGTGGAGGAAATGGGCTACAGGTGCCACATTCCCCAGGTCAAGCCACTTTTGAACCAGAAACAGCGGCAGAAGCGCCTGACCTGGGCTACAGAGAAGCAGCACTGGACTGTTGCTCAGTGGTCCAAAGTACTTTTTTCGGATGAAAGCAAATTCTGCATGTCATTCGGAAATCAAGGTGCCAGAGTCTGGAGGAAGACTGGGGAGAAGGAAATGCCAAAATGCCAGATGTCCAGTGTCAAGTACCCACAGTCAGTGATGGTCTGGGGTGCCGTGTCAGCTGCTGGTGTTGGTCCACTGTGTTTTATCAAGGGCAGGGTCAATGCAGCTAGCTATCAGGAGATTTTGGAGCACTTCATGCTTCCATCTGCTGAAAAGCTTTATGGAGATGAAGATTTCAATTTTCAGCACAACCTGGCACCTGCTCACAGTGTCAAAACCACTGGTAAATGGTTTACTGACCATGGTATCACTGTGCTCAATTGGCCTACCAACTCTCCTGACCTGAACCCCATAGAGAATCTGTGGGATATTGTGAAGAGAACGTTGAGAGACTCAAGACCCAACACTCTGGATGAGCTAAAGGCCGCTATTGAAGCATCCTGGGCCTCCATAAGACCTCAGCAGTGCCACAGGCTGATTGCCTCCATGCCACGCCGCATTGAAGCAGTCATTTCTGCAAAAGGATTCCCGACCAAGTATTGAGTGCATAACTGTACATGATTATTTGAAGGTTGACGTTTTTTGTATTAAAAACAGTCAGTCAGTCATTTTCTACCGCTTATTCCATAGTGGGTCGCGGGGGAGCTGGTGCCTATCTCCAGCAGTCTATGGGCGAGAGGCGGGGTACACCCTGGACAGGTCGCCAGTCCATCGCAGGGCAACAAACAAACAACCATGCACACACACTCATACACCTAAGGGCAATTTAGAGTTACCAATGAACCTAACAGGCATGTCTTTGGACTGTGGGAGGAAGCTGGAGTACCCGGTGAGAACCCACACATACACGGGGAGAACATGCAAACTCCATGCAGAAAGACCCCAGGCTGGGAATTGAACCCAGGACCTTCTTGCTGCAAGGCAACAGTGCTACCAACTGTGCCACCGTGCAGCCCAATATTAAAAACAATTTTCTTTTATTGGTCGGATGAAATATGCTAATTTTGTGAGATAGGAATTTTGGGTTTTCATGAGCTGTATGTCAAAATCATCCGTATTAAGACAATAAAAGACCTGAAATATTTCAGTTAGTGTGCAATGAATCTAAAATATATGAATGTTCAATTTTCATCATGACATTATGGAAAATAATGAACTTTATCACAATATGCTAATATTTTGAGAAGGACCTGTAGAAGATCATTGTCATCTCTCCCAACTATAACTTTACATTTATAAAAACATCACAAGCTGTCTTATGCAACAAACATCACATCCACACAGCCGCAAAAGCAGGCCTTAACAAACAGAATCAATCCTCACATTAAAGTGCCACCCACCTCATTTGATTGGCAGGTAATGGCAGTGGAAAACGGACTCTGCTTCCAAACAGCATACTGGTTCTTACAGGTAATAAACCTGCAATTACCTGCTTTGCATCAGCGGTTCAGTCATTAAAGGCCGACCCCTGCTCAGCCTTTTATAGTCTATGAAAGCGAAGCATTTACCTTCAAAACCTGCAGAAGCTTTATTCTGTAAACCGAAGAAAATTATTTAAATGTCCCAAAACAGCCACAAAAACACAAGTCAGAAAGTAAGCAGCGCTGAAGCTTCATGGAGACTGTCAGACAGAAGCTGATCTTCATTGAATGAGGACAGAGGAAACAGTGACTTATATTACTGGCAGGGGTCGACTCCATTTTATTTAGTTAAATTTACTCTTTAGATCCTTCACAACAATCAAATAGTACAGCTAATGAGCTTTTACAGATGGCTTATGTTATTAACATTATTACAGTAACAGCCAAACTACGCTTTGTCACTGGAATACAGACGTCGATCAGAGTCGGACCAGAACTAATTGATACTTTCAGTTTCCACATCATATGATTGGTTCTGCTCCGGCCGTGCCTGGCGGACCATATTACACCCAGTGATTATAATCATTTATGTTAACTGGGGCTGGAATATTCATGCATCATATTAAATTAAGTATGAATGATTAAAGAGGTGCTTTACTCATGACAAATGTGACACGTGGAGGAAGGCAGACGAGGAACTAAAAAACTGGCTTTAATATCATAACTCCACCTGACCCTCACGTTCAAATGAGACGCCAGCGTTTTGAGATTAAAAGAACTGCCTTCAGTGACTCCAACTGAACCTAAAAATAGGAATACTCTTTCTGGTGTTAAACCTGAGCGCTTTTTAACACGTCGGAAATTTCAGCCCGTTTCTGCTCACATTGCAGATTATGACTATTTGTTTTAGCACTAAGCTGCTATCAGCCATTAATGGTTCAGCCCGTTACAGACATGTTTTAGAGTTACTAACTAATCTCCGGCCATTTGTTTGGGTGTTGCTCCTACTATTGGAGAACCTCAGTTCTTAATGAAGCTGATGGTACCGCCATGTTTTCACTTATAAAACATTTTGCAGGAAGTGAGGGAGTTTTCTGACATCAACTTTCAGTGATCCGCAAAGAAAGGGAGAATAACTCCTTCAATCAAAGTGGACTCCGACTCATGTTTGAAAGGCAAGAAGACAGGAAGGCTTTAAAGTGTAGAAGATGCACATTTCGGTAGACTTCTTAGTGATCGCTGTGATGGATCCACTGGTTAGAGTTTCACAGCCAATAATAATGATAAGAAGAAGAAAGTCAAAACAGCTCAGTACAGTAACACCACTGAGCTTGGACTGACTTTTGGTAAGTTATAAAACAAAGACGCTGTTAAAGAATAATCGGTTCTGGTGTTATTACTGAAGACTGTTGCAAGATGAACCTTCTTTCTCAATTACACATTCCTGAGCAAGCAGGAGGATGAAGAGAGGCATCGAGCAGCAGTTCTGCCAGTGTTTGTAGACATAATTTACACAAACAGCACCAGCAGTCGGAACAAACAACACACAGCTGGAGGAACATTAAGGGCTCAAGGTAAACATATTTCAGGGGATGAAGGTTCAGGGTAGCATGATGGAAACACGTCTGTACCATACCAACTGTTCAAAGAGCAGTCTGGTTCAGTTCTTTGCAAACTTGATGATGTCTTAAGACCCCAAGATCACCAAACGGGGCCTTGAGATGAACTTTACTAAACAAATAGCTGGAAAATTATTACTAAACATTTTTTCTGTGACTGTTACAAAATAAAATATAAATAGTCACTATATTAGTGATTAGAAATGGGTGATATGGCTCAATTTCTTTAGATTTTATAGTTTGTGTCAAGATGACCGCAAGTGACCATAAAAATTCAAAGTCTTTAGGCTTTAAGTTTATCCCTGCAAACCGTCTAGCGCCTCATTGACAAATACTTGTCTAAAGGTAATATTTACTTATGGCTATCTAGACAACTTCACTAAACAAATTACACCAAGAAGCTCTACCGCGCTGTATGCAATAAAGATTCCTATCAGTCATATTTTCAAATTAACATTATTTATGGAGTCAACTGTGGAAAAAAAGCAGATCAGCCAAGGTAAGAATCCCAACTATGCCATCAGTTCATGGAGATATGAACCTCCTCTGTGTGCTTCTATCCTTTTTACTGAAGGTCAACATGTTGTTTAATATGACCTAAATAAAATCAACAAGAATTATCACGTCTCCGGGATCAACATTAAAAACGGGAAAAAGGAAACAGCAAGTTTACTTGAATCTTAATACTTTAAAACCTTAATAAATTAACAGAAAAAGTACATCCTAACGTGCCATGACAGGCAGAGGAGCGACAGTAAGACTAGAAGTTATCTGTAGGTGTGTGTGTCCCAACCGGGCGACTGACCTTCTGGGCCGGGGTCGGCTGAACTATCGCAGCCTTCCTTCCATGGCTGCAGGGCAGCAGTCGTGGTGTCAGCAGTGCCGCTGGTGTCCAGGCTAAACATGTGGTTGGCCCATGCTTTCGCATTGGGGTTGAGGTCCGAAACCTTGGCTGATTCCTGTGAGAACAACACAGGGTCTGGTGAGAGAGGCCAGGGTTCCTGCTCAGGAACACATCATGAAAACATAATTATGCTCCAAACCATCTGTGGTCTGGTTACTTTAGTTCTGACTGTTTAATGTAAATGTGATCATTTGAGGGATTATTTCTGCAATTAACCACAAAACATAGAAATAATTAAAATTTAAAGCACTCAGGCAAGCTCACATCTGAAACCCGGATTGCAAATAAATTTATAGAAAAACACCTTCCCAGAATATTACGGGAAAAAAAAACTGAAACAGGTAAAACTTCATTTACGATGTTTTTATTTTTGCAAAATAATCTTTAAAAGAAAACAAACATGGGGGTCGACATAAATATATATAGAGCTAAATAAAAACTTGACATTGTTACATTTGGATTTGCTTCAGTGTTTTACCAGCAGCTCTCAACAGTGACTTGTGTTTGAGCCCATGAGCCAGGAAGCCAGACTGTATCCTGGTGGGATTTATTGTTCACCAGCACAGCCGATTTTCCAAGACAGTTTAGTGACAGAGCACAAATAATCCGACAGAGAGACGAGAAACACAAAAACTGAACAAGGAGCTACAACTGATGACTCAGAGGAAGTCTAAACCAACCTCTCGGCCTGAAGAAAGACTCATCCCACGTACAGAAAACCGTAAACCGAATGAAACAAATAAATTACAATCAGCCTTTACATTGATTTTCTAAGTGGAACGTTTCTTAATCTGTTTTCCTTACAAGGATGAAAATATTGGATCCTCAACAGCACTGTCCGGAAGCCTGTCACTATAACAGAGAACCGAGGAAAAGAAGTCTTTTTAAATGGAAAAATGTCAAATGAATGTGTGAGGACACAGTGAACACTTCGGACACAAACATCTTTACAGGAGACATAGGTGAGAAAACTGGTGACTGTGTTGGAAACACTTTTTTACGCAGGATTACCAAACAATTCAAATCTTGGTTTTAAACGAAAAGCAACAACCGAAAGCTGCCAAAGACATCACAGGTAACCCATGGCTACCAGGAGCAAACAGACCACAGAGGTGGAGGCTGCTGCTTGTTAGCATAGAGTTCATCAGGTAAGAAAATTTTCTCTTTTACCGATAATCAGCTGAGTGGAACGTTAGTCGGCAGAACGCCACCTGTGAAGCGTTACCTGGAAATAAATCTTTAGTTGTTATCGTGAGGAAACTAACTGCTACTGTGGTGCAGTTCCAACCCTCACAATGTGAGACTTGCACAATCACTGCAACCTTAATATAAGGTGTTCTGGTGCCAGCGGTAAGGGGAAAGGGAGGGTTCCAACTCACGTTCAGAGTAACGCCGCTGGTCAGAACTAGAGCAGAAATTACAATACTGCCAGCCTGTTTATCACTGTGTCCAATTACAGTTTTGTCCCAAGCAGTGAATTACGTGCAGAATGAGCTCAACCTTTCAGGGGAGCCGGTTTGCTACGTCTCAGAGCTACAGCACTCAATTCTACTGACTTCCTCCTCACTGGACAAATGGCAATATAAATCTTCCCTTCGGGAACTTAAACTCAAGAGACAGACTTTGTTATCACTACTCTGTCTTGGGAGGACACTGTGCCCGGGTTCAACGTTTCTTGCGCGACATCATCACTCTTCAGCAACTTCTGGGTCCATTTATGGCTGCCTTGAGCTTACCTTTTCCCCCTTTAACACTTTATTTATTTCTTAATTTGAATCAAGGAAATTAATATAACTACATTAAATTACAACCCAGAAAACAATTGAAAAGTTGTAAAAACATTAGATTTGCCTTTTAAGGTTCTAAATGATTGAAGAACTCCTTATATTGTTGAAAACAATTGACGTTTTCTGAGTTAGAAAGCAGAAACGTAAGCTTTTGTCAGCCAAGCTGTAGAAAAGTCCCATGAGACTCCTCAGACCAACATCATCTGACAGGATCAGCTTCAAATAAGGGACATGGTGACCTGTGCAGGGGGCGCTGGGAGCGTCAGTGGCTTGTTGGAAATACTCACAGGATAAAAACAGTAGTTCAACCTGCACGCCTCGCAGGCAAACAGACCGTACCCCAGAGCCGTGGTAAGAGCCAGCGCATCATTAAACTCCTCAGGCACTGAAGGCCAGGAGCTTCCTGTAGAAGCTGGGAAAAAGCTCCACTCCATCCAATCCATGATTAAAACTCAAAAATAAAACATTCCCGCAGGCAGGTGATGAAAGACGTCTGAACATCCCTGTGTGACTTCAAGTTTAAAGCCAGGCTCCTCCACAGCTGCAGCTATTCTAGTGAGATCACAGGCACAGCCACGCTCCGTCTGATCCAAGCTGCTCCGTTGATTCAACAAATCTGATGACAGCGCTGAGGCTCCGCTGCCCTGGTGGGCTAGGCTGACGTTGCACAAGCTGAGTGGCTGTCTCCTCCTGTTCAGCATCCGTGTCTGCTTTTGTTTTGTCACCGCTGCACTGAGTCATTCTCCAGGAAAACACTGGAGATGTCCGTGGGGCATTGAGGCGCACACCTGGACACAAACGCAGCCTTTGCATATATTGAAGATCAACCCCAGGGCATCGTTCCAGTTAAGCCAGCCTTCATGAGTCTCCTAATGGACTACTCTGCTAACAAGCTGAGCTGCTGGGAGTAAAATGAAAACACAGTGGTACCTGTTTCCTCCTGCAGGAGTAAGAAGTTAGAAGGACAAACAGATTGAAAGAGAGAGTTACAGAAAGTGTCTGACTGGACGTAAGTAGAGCAAGAAAACACACGGTCCCTGGGTGCAGCTTCAAACACACTGCACTAACAGATCATTCAGGATGAGTCTGGCCAGACAGACGCGCAGACAGCCGACTATGCTAATGGTTCAGCCCAGCTCCAATGCTGAACTCCCACTCCTGTCGGAGCTGGCTGCCATAGAAACCCCTGCTGACATCACAGGATGTGTTTTTACCGGGCATTGCTTGACCTTTAAACATTTTAAATGTTCCTGTTCCTCACTGAGGGCAAAAAGGTTGGCTGCAGCCCTGATTAAGAGAGACTGCTTGTTTTGTGGGGAACAGATGAAGTGATTCAACGTGCGATGTGGACAGAGACGAGTTATTTTCAGTGTCATCTGAGGGCAGCTGATGTAGCACCATGTTTATTGCTCTGGTTTTCTGATGGAAGCAAGATTAGCTGGAGTTGGCAGAAAGGCAGGAATAGCAAAGATAAGAGAAGCATCTCCAAACAGCTGAATCTGAACTAATCTGCTTGTGTGCAAACCACCAAGGCTCAATATGAAGTGCAAACTGCAAGAGCATCAGTGTCACTGTCCAAGGTGGTGCTAGTTTTATATTAGGTGCATTTGCCCTCCCCTTCAGGAATCAGGGTAGTTAAAATATTGAGTTATTCGGCCACAATGAAAGAAGAACGTTTAAAGGAATCAGGATGAGCACAGTGTCAACCATGGTGGTGGCAGCAGCTTGATGTGGGACTGTTTTTCTGCAGCTTCTGCTGAGGCATTGCAACAAGTAGTTGGAGTATTGAGGGATGGCCTTTGTTTGGGATTGGTACCAAACATCTGCACCAGATCTGAAATGGAGAAATCAGGCCCTGACCTGAACCCAACTGAAAATGTGTGGGCTGTGCCTGAAGACCAGATTTGTGGTCAGACACCAAGCAATTGAAAAGAACTTTAAAAAGTCTGCAAAGAACGAGGTCATATATGCAGCCAGAGCTCTGCCAGAAGCATGTTGAAAAAGCATGAGGTTGGAATTTAAACACATTGGTGGGGATGTATGTATATATTTCAACCTGGAGGTATAATTGTGACAGTTTGTGCATCATAGAAAATATAATGTTAACTGGAAGACTAAAAAAAGTAACACAACGCAACACAAAGTGATGCAGCAATCATTGTTCTAGCTCCCATCAAAAACGGTTCTGAACACCCTACTTTAGATTTACACCTCTGACGTCCTACATGGGGCTTAGCCCAAACGTCCAGAATACAGCAAACAGAATAATTACCAGAGCTGCTTTGATGGTACAATTCATGCAGTCATTCTAGTCAAATGTTTCCCCAAAAAAAAAAAAAAAACTTGATCACGAAAGTTTTTTTTTCTAGAATCTCCAAATAAGTAAAGCACTCTGGATCCGTACAGGAGAGACAGAGGGAAGCCATGAAGGGGTACAAGCTAAAGGACGTGTGAGGGCAAGCTAACGCTACCTAATGCTAGCTTGCTGTAGTGGTCATATATACAATAAACCCAGCGTTCAACGGTTTAACGGTTGAAGATAGTTAAATAAAATATGCTGACTAGTGACGCAGCCACTACCCAATCAGTGACCAACAGTCTTCTGACGTCACGTTTTCAGTGCAACTCGGCACGGTTGGAACCGCATCCAACCAGGAACACAAAATACTAACGGTTCCACGTAACCGTTACTATGAAAAAGCGTAAAAAGCGAGCTGGGCCGTGCCGAACCGTGCTGAGAAGGGACTAGTGGAAAAGGGGCATTTGCCTTGCTTCACATCTGATCTGAATTATAAATGCTTCGACTTGAATGTTTGCAGGGATTGATAGGTCACAGTTAATTTCCAGTGCATTTCTAACACGTTTTCCCACAACATTATGTGCAGGCAAGAAAGTGAATATGGACCGGTTTCATAGAACCCTTTGGCCTGAAGGACCAGATTTTAGCTACCGAACATGCAGAAAATTTTATGAAATTATTGGCAGTTTATTTTCAGGAAATACTGTGAATTTCCTGGAACTCACTACACATGCATGTCTTTAAAAGGTTTCACATCATGCACACATTGTGGTCTAACCTTAGATTCGGAGGTAAATTAATAAACTTACAAAGTAAATTATGGTAATTACTAAGCTATTTTAATCAGATGAAATTATAGCTGCATGTCCCTTTTCTCTGACATACTCGGCTTATGAATCCATCAACTGAAATCCTGCATAAACGGAAAGATTTTCCTCCCAGTTTACCGTGGAGCTGCATCTCCTCGAGCTGAATATGTTAAAAACCCTGGAAGCTGTCCTTTGGTTCACTGATTCCTTCCCCACCCGCAGCAGCTTGTAATGAGACCTACAGCCTGAAGCATTACCCTACCAGACACCATCAGGGGTTAGTTTGCCCCCCTTCCATTTCCGCTGCCTATCTTTTTTCCAATCTTGATCATTTGTGTCCGCCAGTGGAAAAAAAAAAACAAAAATGAGAGCAAGCTCTTTCCTTATCGTGTAGCTTTCAGGATACAAACTCTTTCTACACCTGAAGGCATTCCACTAAATCTTTATGTAATTCCTTAGTTTCACATTATTTTCTATTTTAGGTGGCTGGCTAAACCCCAGCTACCACACGCCTGATCTTAAAACACCCCAAAGCAAAAATATAATTCAGACAGAAATGGTGCAGGACTTACTGCAACAGCATTGACTTTCTATGCAAACCATAAACCTTCTAAGGCCACCTCAATGCTAGGCCAGAAGACCGGCACGTCCTCCATTCAGCTGCAGGAAGAATGTCAACTACTGAACTCAACCTCAAATAAAGCAGCAGCTTGAAAGGATAGCACGATCACCAGTATTTGGTGGTATATTGTTGGCGACCACATTTAGCCCTGACAGTGACTGCAGAAGTCAACCATGTGTTACCATCAATCAAACCTGCAGGTCTATGCAGCTCCATGAAGGAATAATGAGCCACACAAGCTGTTCAAATGACCCGGCGAGACTTTTGAGTCCTCAGGCAGAAGAGTTACGCACACAGAGGTCTAAAAGTGAAACAGTCTTAAATCGCTTTGGCACGAACAGTTTTTCAGTTCTTTAAACCTCTGGATGTTTGGGTTTCAATTCCACTCCCTGAATCTAAAGACGTTTGGTAGTCATGACGCCTTACCTCTAGGTTTCATTGTCTCTTTATGGAAAGGTTTCTCTGTAGCAGATCAGTCCTGAAATGATAATCTTGTAATGTGGTGGGAATTCATGAGCACATGATTAGCCTTTAATCATCTTTCACATGAACACAAACAATAACTGCAGGGTGGCAGTGTGCTTGCTTCAATGTGATCCTCCATCAAAATTAACCAGATAAATTGGGTAAATCAGATTTTCTGACTTTAGATGTGAGCTTTCATGATAAACAGTTGAAGCTTTAATCAGGGAACCAATCCCAAAGCCTGGTTAAACAAATGTGACTTTTAATTCATGAAACATTCTGTATTTTTATTTAATTAATGTCCTGCCAGTGTTGGCATTTACAGTTCATTTCACATCAACTCACAACAAAAATGATGTCAAGGTAGTTTATAAAACAGATCTGATCGAGTCCAAATTCAGATCAATTCTAATATAATCCGCTACGATCCAGTTTAATAAAAAAAAGGCTTTAATTCTGCATCTTTTAGGGGAAATCACGACAGTGCTTTTAATTGTGCTGTGATCTAAATATGCAGGTGGAGATATTATAAATGTCTGAGCTCATTTTCTGGGAACCACAGAAGGAAAGGTTGTTGATATACCTCAGTCCATTTAAATACAATAGTTAAAGAAAAAACCATACAAGAACAGATAAATAACACATACACATTTTCTTTTTTATTTTCTCTGGGTTTTGATTGGTTGAGAGGCAGATACTTCCGGAGTGCTGATCTCTGAAAACCTAACCTGCTACAGAGCAGATTAAAACACATTAATGTTCTCTAGTAATTTCAGTTATAAATAACCCACTCCAGAGGATAGGCTGACCGGTGAGAGATTCTCCCGGTATAACATGAAGTAAAAATACCGCAGTTTCATGGTAGTGCTGTATCAACACAAAGAAATACAACATAAATGTATAAGAGGATGTTATGATTTCACTTTAAACAAAATATAATTTATTCCTACTGCGGCTGAAGTTATATTAATCATTACCTCTAATCTTTTCTATTGTATTTATTTCTGTATTTTGAGAAACTGACTTTGGTAAAAACAAAGAAGAGCTCCTCATTTAATAGTTGCAGTTTTCAGGCATTTATTGTGCAAAATATACATCTTTATCATTCTGTTCTTAGAGAATAACACTGGGAGTCCAACATGTCTGCATTACCGGGTTATTTATTCAGTCAGCACAACACTTCTCGAGTTCCCACATCATGACTGAACTTGTTTCAAGACAGCAACGTGTGGGGGAGGAGCAGCACTGTGTTACGCTCCATAAGGCAGGAGAAACCTCTGGTCATTCCAACCCTCTCTCTGAAATTAACATAACCCTTTCTGGTTGATGAGAATAAAAGCAAACCTGTCACACGCTTTTAATGTTTCCGATCTACAATGATCTACTGATCCTTTTCCTATGGAAATTTGACTGTTTTTTGTTTTATTAAAATATTGCATGTTTAATTTATTGCGAAACAAGTCAAAAATAAATAAGTCACAAAATAAATAAAAAATAAAAAAAATAAAAAAATAAGGGAAAGATTGTGGCCTGTAACTACTTCCTTTAACTTGGGAAATTTGGCCCGCTTGCCCAAACGTTTGGACACCCCTGTTCTACAGACACACGCAATAAATCAGAATATTGTTGAAAAGTTCATTTATTTCAGTAACTCAGTTCACTCAGTGAAACACATGATTTAGATTAATGACACAGATTAATTATGATTTTCTGCTTCCAGTGAATGAAAACATCATTTAATATAAGAATACTACATCAGAAAAAACAATTAAATACAGAAATCTGGGATTAATAAAAAGTATGTGTAATACCTGCTAAATTATCATTTTAAATTGTACTTTTAATCTGACAACGAGCCTCATCAGAACACATATTGTAATTTATTAAAAATGACCGTAGAACAAAAATCATCTGCATTAAATACAAGCATCAGCCGACGCGTCGTTCGTTGTTTGCTCGAGCATCGATCTCATGAACTTTGACACGGCTTCAGATTTGAATCCCATATCATTTCTTTCTCTTTGAACCATGACTGCCAAGATGTACAGAGAGTCACCTCAGTTTATTCCAAATATCACCATTATTTTACTCAGGAGGTGGAGAGAAACAAAGGAGAAGATGGGTCAGAATTTACTGTCCATGTTTAACCCGTTTTACAATTTAAACCAATCCTCTCCAAAACAAAACAGCCTGGCAGCAGATCACATTACAGAGGCAGCTAACAGTAGCATGAATCATGAAGAGTGTTTCTAGCCGAGAAACCCAGAGTCATTTGTTAAATGCTGCCGTTTCCTCAAGATCTGCGAACAAAGTGAAGAAGTGACTGATGACTGCAGCAACGCCTTGTTGGATCAGAGAGATAAACTACCGGCTCAGACGGAGCGCAGGTCCCGGTCCAACCCTTTCTAAGAATGGTTTCTGAAATAATAACAGGCTGAGTGCACATAGGCCTGGACGTATCTGATGATCAACACCTACGGTGCCCTTCAACTGTTCCAGACACACCCAGCAGGGTTTAGGTGATTTCACATGATGTATTAACAGGACAAAATGTCTCAATATTCTACTAATTTATGAGTGAGATTTCTGTAAAAACTCAAAATAGACTTTCCAATTATGATGCACTTCTTGGTTGAGAGGTTGACTGCAACAGGCTCACATTAAGTTTCTTCTTGAAACTGTTGGGAGTTTCTCAACAACACTGAGCCATCAACCTCAATGGAGCCAAATCAGATGTGATGGTCTGCTTTCCACACAGACACCGTTTCACTGACAGCTTCCAACTACACTCTACTGCTGCCTCGTATTAGGAAGGATGCAAAGTTAATATGGAAGTGATTATACATCTGGCTATACATTTTAGCACATTATCAGCTTCATTATGAGTTTATGGCAGACCAGAGAGAATCTGGAGGATAATCTGGTGATTTAAAAGATCTAATCCAAGATCCGCTTTAATTTGTTCAATAAAGTGTTTTTTTTTTCCTCATTTGCCTTTTTATTAAAATAAAATTTAAATTTTTAATTTAAAAAAAATTTATTTTATATGTGTGTTCTAAACTAGAGATATGTAAAATGTACATTTTTGCTCTGATTTCTACACCTTTCACTTCATTTTTTTATATAAAAATATGTATTTTTAGGCAATGAATTAGAAACTGAATTTTGATGATAAAACTGATATTTTAAAACATGGTTTTTAAACTGCAGATATAAAAAATGAAATGACTAAAAACTGGATATTAAAAAATTCTAAATTCAAATTTAAAAATACTTTATTAATCCCAAAGCTATTTTAAAAGTCATGTTATTTTGGCCAAGTTCAAACACTGTTGCTCTCTGCGCACAAATCCACAAGCCTCCAGCCATTTTCGGTCAAATGTCCGTCTTGCTTTGGATGCAGCAGTAGATGCATGTTTAAGCTAGCATTCAGACTGCTGGTCCGGTCCAGGGACCGGTTCAGGGATCGGTAAAAGTGAGAAAATCCATCCCTTCAGTTGGTGCCGTTTGCTTTCACACAGAGTTTTAGACCGGACCCAACAACAACAACATGCAGTTCCAACGGATTGTTTCGGGGGCAGTGTTGCTCTGATTGATGAGAAAAAAAGCACGAAGAAGAAAGTCTCATTATGGTTTCTGTTGCTACTTTGGTCTTCATATGTAGTTGTGTGCCTGCTCCTCTTCACCACTCCACATAGCCCCATGAGAGACATTTTTCAAACTCTTTCGTCTTCGGACTCACGCTCTTACTCTGTTTTTCTTCTTCTTCAACTCAAACAAGACGCAAGAGCAGCGTCACATGGTACGGTACGCTGGGAAAGGCAAGCATTCACCTGCCAGCAAACCGCTCCAGGGTCCAGATAAACCCTGCCAAGACCAGCAGTTATAACCGTGCCAGGGTACGTGCTCTGGTCCGTTTCAGGGTTCACACCGGCGTGATCTGGTCCAGAACCCGGTAAAAAGCTTTCCAAAGGTTTGGCCTGAAAGCGCTGTAACACTGCTGCTCACACCAAGAAGGTCCAAATATCAGCTGGGACTTAACGAGAAAGTGTAAACTGTTGTTAGCCGTTATCTGTCCCTGTGATATCAGGCAGCCCTAGTTGGAATGTACTCCTGTGTTAAAACTAAACATCTAGCAGTGCGTCTGGAACCTTACCGCTGCATATTTTATATTTATTTGGCTAATTAGTTGTTGTCGGTCAGGTTTGAAATGAAACAATAAAATAACATTGCTTCAAACTCTCGTTTAGTCCACTTCTTTAATGCCTTCGTACAATCCAACAAAAGCTCAAACAAAATGGCTGTTTAGTCAATGTTTGCAAACTTTGTAAAAATTCAAAAATAAAAGAAAGCATGCTGTTGGTTAAAAGGCAAAAATGCTCCATTCAGAACGGCTAATCTGCTTTTTTCTTGCAGTTTGTTTTGGACTGTTGGCTAAATATTAAAATACAAAAATAAACTCAAACATATTACTTTTTGTGTGGTTTTCTGTTAGTATGATATTTTATTTTCTGTAAAGTATAAATGAAAATTCAGAGCAAAAATCACAATATGATGTATCAAATACCTGAGTATATAAACAACCTAATGAATTAGAACAGCTTTAAAACCTCAGTGTTCACACAGAAACAGCTACAAACAAAACAATTTAAAGAAACATCCTACGAGCTTCAGTCCGTCTCCGTTTTTATCCGTCCTTCAGTCAGGATCTATAAAAACGATTTCAAACCAAACTTCTGCTCCAGTTTAAGACGCACCACGTGGTTTTCCTCTCAGCCTGCACAGCTCAACAAGTAACAACAGCTCCAGAACCAGGATGAAAAGTGGAGCAACAGCCTTGTGAAACCAGAGGAATAAAAGCAGGTCATGTTTTTTTTAGTTACAGGAGCTGCCTCCTTGTTATTAACCAAGAATTTCTTCATGATGCACAATCAGTGTGTGAAATCAGCAACGGTTTAAAGCACATAAATAGCTGAAAACCATGTGGAAAAAAACTATTCCTGCCACATAATTTTCCACCATAACAGGAGCTACCTGGACTGCTGTACACCTTCCTACTGTCAGGCTGGAGATGCGTGAACTGAAACGTATTTAAACACAGCTCTAGTTTTACCTCCACATGTAGTTTTAGAAGATAAAAGCAACAGTTTGAACTGTCAGGCACGACACAAGTCATTCCCCTTTGTTCATGTTGCTGCAAACCAAAACAGAATCAGCAAATATCCAAGACTACAGAAGGCAAACGAGACCATTTCTGACTTTTTCATGGCCCTATTCTGATCTTTTCAACTCCAAAATAATCCAAACTGTGCCACATCCATACGTGGTACTGAATCAGATAAATATCCGATGGTTTTCAACGCGTCCCCAGTCTGAACGGTCATGTTGAATTTTCCTGGCTCCGACTAGCATCCACACAGACTTCTCTACAGAAGTAGCAGTCACTGCTCCACTAATGGCCATTGTTAATAGTTGTGCTCCATTTGTTTCCTTAGCTTTCTTCTTCTTGTTATGATGTGGTCAGATTATTGGCAGCTAACAATAACACAAAGATGCCGACATCCATTATGACCTCCATAAACAGTGAGCTGCTGTGTGACGTCTACAGTCTCCCTCTGCACATGCAGGTCACTTTGGGGTCGTGAACCGTTCAGACTATAGCCTAATGGCGGACGCAGTTAAACAGCAACATGAACCACCACGCAAAAAAAAATGGATTTCAGCAAAGAAATTAAATAAAAAATCCTAAATGAGCAACAAGATCTGCTGTGTGAACGTAGCCTTAAAGCACTCAACAATGCATGCAGTCCTCTATGGAGCTTGTACAACCTGGGGAAGAACATGAAACTCACCAAATGAGAGTTCTCTTTTGCCTCTTGTACTTGCTGCACCTGTGGTTCAGCTACAACTTTCGTGTCCTGGTCAGAAGTCATGAGCCGTCTGCTTCTTGGCTCCTCAGGGAGAAGTCTCTCTGTCACCAAGTAAGCTTCAGAGGGAGCAGATGGAGAGAAAAACAAGTTAGATTTCAACAAATATCAGCTGTTATGTGTGGGCAGATGAAGCTGGCAGGGGTCAAAGGGGAGATGAAGAAACACTGATGTGACCAAGAGTAGAAGAGTTTACATGAGGTTGCAACACAGCCCTCAGGTCTACAAAATAACATTAGTATAAAATCACTGTTAGATGGCGATGGGTAGATACTGCGTAGTTTATCATTAGTCTGTGGATTATAAGTGTGAGAAAAATCTCAGAAAATGAATAACTGGTCAAATTTAGCGTAAACCCCCCAAAAAACAGCGTTGTTGAGATTATTACCATAAATGTTTGAACAGTTCTTTCAAGCCGTGCTTCCATGAGAACATCGTTAAATATGGGTGAGAATATGAGTGAATGTAAGGATTGTGTGGCATTATTTTATTCTACTTTAGCAATAGTGCAGCGACGGAGCCTATCGGTTATTATTTTAATGCAGTATTTCTGCTGAATGGAAAGCTTTTTAAAACTGTACTACAGTTCATAGAGGTTGCATTCATTTAAAAATATGGTTATTTAACTAACATCAGTCTGTAAGCCTTGGTTTCTGAAGCTCATTCTCCATTGTGACTAAGGCTGTCAGCGTACTAAAATGTAAAACTTGATTCCGGTTCCTGAGAAAAATACTGGATACCATTTTCGATACCGCAACAACATTTTTTGAAGGTAAACGCTTCTTTCTAGTTAGGAGAAAAGACATATAGACACAATATGACAATATTTTATCTTTCTTAGGGTGAAACCATTAAGTAAGGAACAATTCAGCCCTCATTTAGAGAAATATATAATTACAGTGTCACTTCCCTGTTAGCAAAACAGTAGACAAGATCACAGTTAAAGTGTTAATATTCTTTATGTTAGTGTGTACCAATGAGTCATTCATGTAATTTTATTTTATTATAATGGCTTCTCTTTAGTGAGCCACTATGTGTTTCCAATTGCCTGTAAATTTGCTGTTGACACAAATAAATGTTACAACTTAGGGACAAATAATAACTTTTGTATATAAAGCCTAATATTTTATAATAATGCCCAGAAAGAATTTAAAAAAGCCTTAAAACATATCTCTTTAAATATTTTTATATACTTTGTTAATTTTGTGTGATGGTTTGTGTGAAACCGCTGGTATTTTGTATTTATAGTACACTTAGGTTGTATCCTTTCTGCGTTCTTGTCAACTTGATGTTTGATAATAAAATTTGAAATAATAATAATAATAAGACTGGAGCTTTGTGTGGTTCGAACTCTGCACCTGGGAAGCGCTTCTCAACAGGGGAGCTCAGATCAACAGAACACCGTCATTGGGCCGTCCGTGTCCGTGAAGCTAATATTTAAACAGATATCATTAGCTTAAGTCCTCCAGGAGCTTTACTGACCTATTGAAGTTGCTCTCCATCATCAGTCTCCCAGCGAGAGCTCGTAGCGTTAGCTTGTAGCTTTACCACAGCTAGCATGTAGCATCGTTCAGCATTTCCTTTTTCCCGTTGGTTCATTGCATAGGGAAAGTACCTCGGAATAACGCTTTTGTGTTAGCCTTGTTAGCAGCAGCTCAGGGAGGAAAGAAGTGCAGTTTTTATATTGATATTTTGATCTTTATGACAACCCTAATTGTGAAATTTCTTGTTATTTGCATCTCTTATAGCTTTGCACCTCACTCTCTTCTCACAGCTAACAGAACCAGCAGCCTCATTTTAGGAAGTAATGGGACAACTCTATTCCAGAAAGGTGGGGGGCACCTGATTTTCCCTGTCCTGCTGAAGCTGTGTGCGAAGCGCTGATAATCCTGCCCAACAATCGGTGCCTGTCTGTGACACGGGCTCCGATTGTGTTTGCATACAAAGCAGAAAGAGAATGGCATGGCTGTAAAGCTGGTGACCTTTGATACACAGCCAGTGTGTTAGTGTGTCATTCCACAGATATGAATGGGCCTCGGGAAAAAAAACAAGTTTCATTTCATTCCTAAAACAGTCGTTTCCGGATTCAAACCTTCCAGAACGGTAGAATTAAAAGCTGTTTAGGCATCATGGAGACAAAGTGTTTAAACATCTTTTCTTTTTCTGTATAATGTAAAAAAACATTAAGCTTGGCTCAATCAAAACTACATTCTGCTGTGAATTACGTATGACAGAGTAAGGTTGGCCGATATGCAACACTTTTCAAACCGTTATTCATCAGTTCAACAAAGGTGACATTTGGCCATTTTTGTGGGCCGATCAATGTTTACATAAACGGACCTATTTTCCAATTTAAAACACGAATGTCCAAAAATGGAGGAAGTAGTTGGCAAAAAAAAGTTGCCTATATTGGATTAATTTGGCTTTAAACCGGATGAAAGTGGTAAACCGTAGGATGTAACTAAGGCGGTGTACCGTTTGTGCGGACGTATTAAAAAACGTAAGGGCAGAACATTGTCGGGCGTACTGTGAGCAGTGATGGCGCTACGCACACTGTACGCAGAGGGTGTGGCTTCAAATTCCTACATTTCCCACGCTTTCTGCCATGGCATCATCGGAGGGGAGGCAGAGCTAGTTTGTTGTGTAGCTTTGGAAAAACAAAAAGAAGGTCATGTTAAAGGTCATTAAACCAGACTAGGGACGAAGAAGGGCAATACACCTGTCAGTGTGGCACAGAGGGGCCGCGATGCTGTGCGAACTCACAACCGGCTGCTCAGAGCAGTCTGTCACTTATAAAACTGTTCTTTTTCCCGCTGAGCAGTTTATTGTGTCACACCACGACCGAGCTTTGTGTCGACAAGTCCAGCAGATGTCCGTGGAGTCAAGTTGGCTACGCCCGACTATGTTTTGCCCTTAACCTGTAGGCCAAAAAAACCAAAACACCGACTATTGAAGGGGTCAGCCACTCGTTGATTTATTGTCGGTAAATTCATCCAATCGCCCAACCTATAAGAGAGCAGCCAATTTACATAAAGTTTTCCCTCATGTTTTAAAACAAAGACAATTTGATGTAAAGTTGACAGTTTAAAGTGGTTTTAGCATCTTGTGTCTGTAGAAAGCACAGCTAGATAACCTTCCAGAAGCCGCCGTCTCTGCGTGTATGTTCTAAACCAGGGGTGCCCAGGTCAAGACCTCGGGAGCTCCTATCCTGCAACTTTTAAACACCTGAATCAGGATCCAGTCATTCAGCTCTGCAGAGGCCTGCTGAGGAGCCATTCATTTAGCTCAGGTGTGTTGGAGAGGAGATGCATCTAAAGGTTGCAGGATGGTGGCTCTCCAGGACTGGACTTTGGCACCCCTGTTGTAAAGAACATTGACCCTACCTTAAACCTGAGTTTTTAAAAATATGCCAACAATTTTAAATCCAGCAGGTTTAGTGACAGACAGAGATTAAAGCAGGGTTGCACAATATACAATATATAGCTAATGTATCTTTATAATATCACTGTAAACAAGACAAAAATCGTACAGAACAGGTTGGACTTCAATAAACGTTTGATGGTTATGCGAGTGCCTGCCTGGAAAATGGTTAAAAATAATAACATGACACAACCCCTAACCCTGGTTAAACACATGAACAGTTCAACAGTGAGTCAGTCTTATTGTCTAGACGAGGCCCGAACCAAAACATCCTCCTCCCTCCCGCCTTTTCCACACCTTTGTCTTCCTTCTGTGTAAGTTTAAGCAGTAATTTATGAGCCAATTCTTCTCCAAAACAAGACTGGAGCACCATTGCAACAGTGGTCCACCCAGTATGTTTGTAGCCTGAATTTTCACAAGCAAACAGGCGGTTAAGTTTCAGAACTTTAATGGCTTCTTAAGAGCTAAAACAAATCTATGGCCATCAAGAATTAAACCCGATATAATTGTTCTCCAGCAGGTTAACTTTGGTTCTGTTAGCCTGGATTTCACAGAAACTGCATGTGAGACATGATGAGGTCTGATGTTTCTCTAAACGCAAAGATGAGCCAGAACCAGCCAGGCAGTCCAGAACCAGTCCGATAAAACGGATATTTATTCATCCGGAGGGGCTCTGACTTTGTGAAAATACTATTTATAAGAGAAATGCACGTGATTATGATTTAAAGCAGATGTATTTCATATCAAATTTGTTATTAAGGAGAGTAAAGTTAAAAAGTTGGCCATGTTCACTGCAAACTACCCGTACCTAAAAAAAAAAATCAAACAGTTTTAACCTTTTTGTGCAGAAGAGCAGAAACTCTGAGACATCAGCATGTAAATAAGACGTTTATTCACTGGCGATGTGTTTCAGGTAAGAAAACAGTCTAAACTTTATGTTAAACTAAAGGCAGTCTGTGCAATGGACTCAAACTGGTTCAATAAACTTTATTTATAGATAACCTGAAAATGATGCAGCTGTTATATGAAAATTCAAAGATCTTTGGGCCTAAAGCTCGTAATATTTCCCATGTCCTCTGGTTCATGGATGGTCCCAACCTCTCAGTGATATGATAAAAACTAAATTTGATCTATATTAATGTAATCCCTTTAGAAAAGGTAAATATCATTGAAATGTTTTAAAGATTCACAATGAATGTGAAAAGCTACATTTAGGCCGCTACTTTCTTTGTCCCCCCAGATGTTAGCAGCCATCTTCAGGAGGTCATCTGAAAAACTATACTGATCAAAACACGGACATCTGACACAGCTGCTGATATCACAGCAGATCCTGTAAATGTGGAGAACAGCTTTTTTCTCAGTTCTGACTCCCCACAAACTGCACCCGCAAGAAAGCAGCTCATAACCCACACCAAGTTAAAGCAATGCCACAACATGACACTGATGTTTGTCCAATCTGCATGACTGCGTGCTGGAACTGCAACTTCTGCACAAATATCAGATTTACTAAAAATGATCAACTAAGCAACAGACTGCTCTGCTCATTTCTACCGTTACAGTTAGTGCTGGGCGATAAGAAAATACATATCGTGGGGACGATAGAAAAGTGTCTATTGTGCTACTTCTCTTCTATCGTTTCTAACATAATTATCAATTATTCAAGCAAATATTTCATAAAGTAGGCTACGACAAATGTATTAGTGTTGTCACTTTGCATACACTCAGTTTATATAAGTGATAAACAAGAATAAAAAATACGTTTTTCGCAAAGAAGCTCCGTCTTGTGGTTTTGCGACATGACGCTGCTTTACGTTATGTGACCCACACGCCGGTTTGCGACATGCTTTAGATATTTAACTCATGAGAGCTGAAAGATGGAGACGCCAGAGGCTGAAGTCTCATTCCCAGGGTTGCAACAAACAGAGACAGGTACGTATGTGATTTGGATACATTTTGAGATTATTAAACAAATTAACATTTATTGCCACATAAACACACACAAAAGTACCAAAAACTGGTACCGTTGAGCACCGATAGGACTCCCAGGCACCGGGTATCGGTACCGTGTCGGTTCAAATGTGAAAGGTACTCATCCCTAACCCCAGACAGAGAATACTCTGACAACTTAAAGACGTTGCATCTGGCTGCAGCTGCTGTTTTGGAAGAGAAAGAAACGAACCTGATGGTTTTTACCCGAACATCTCAACTCCCCACAAAAACACGTTTTGCAGCTTGAAACAACAAGCATCATGAAAACAACATAGTAATGCAGCACCATTGCACAGTAAAACTGCGATGTACTGTGCTGCCCTGCTACCTGTGCAGTTTTAGCCACTTCATGGCCAATCATCCAGGGGTAAAATGAGCCGTCTGCCACACGTCTGCATGTACACGCCCCAGTAACCGAGGATTTAACGTACACTTTTACAGTCTTCACAGTCTACAGGAGTTGACAAAGGAAATCATAGAAACAGAGCAATTATCTTTAATGTTGGAAAATCTTGTCTTAATAAGATCTGGCCCTGGTTTCAGTGTTTCCTCTGCTGTTTGAACCTTTTCTTTCACTGCTGTTGAATTTCCATATCAGAATATTCTCCAATTCACTGTGATGAAATGCTGCACTACTGAATGTACCTGCTGTTGGGAATTAGCTTATTTGATTATGGATGTATTTTTAGAGAACTATTTGTTTTAGTGACATTTTTTTTAACCCTCATCGCAATAAATACCACAACATATCATATGATATTCTTTAAGCCCTTACCACCCATTCCTTATGAACAGAACCTAATTTGGACCTGTTTTAGTACTAAACAGTAAATAGATCGGTTGCATAATTTGTGCAACTTATAGAGAAGACGAGTTTACAGTTCAGTTAGAGATGAATGTTTTCTGCCCAAACAATCAGGATTTTACAATAGCTTCCTGATTCCTAAGATCAGATAAATTAAGATGGAAAAAGAACTAAAGACGTTAAAGAAAGAATCTCAAACTTCCTCCAGGTATAATCTGCTGATTATTTCATGGATTTGCAGCATTATTAATATTCAACTTTAATGTTTCATTATAAAGCTGGTATGATTGTTACTCAAAAATCTCTTCATTTCAAACCTGAAAGGTTTCATGTTTTCTGATGATTTAAAAGACTGATGGTATGGATCAGATACAGATATCAATGCAGATCGAGGTTTTAACAAGTTAGGGTTTAAAAACTGATCCACTTTTTTTAACGTTTCATTTCTTTAATTTAATGTCTCTTTAAACTGTCAGAAAGAACAAGCAGGGTCACTGGAGTTTTCTCCAGCTGAAGTAAAGCAGCACTCTCATCCCCCATCTGTTGCTGCACACTGCTGATGAGCTGGCTGAAAAGAGCCTTTTTCCTTGCTTACAAAAATGTCTATTCCATTGTTTGGAATAAAAAAACCAGTCATGGTAAAAAGCTCTTCATAAGATCGCAGACTCTACCTAAAGAAACAGCAGGATTAATATTAGCTTGTTATGTGAGATACCAAAATATGAGAAAAATGGAAACAGAAATTATTATAATATTGTGTGCAATAAACTATTATAAAATTTAGTGGTTCACCTAAAACCATCTCAAAAATCAAAACAACAAACTATCATCATTACATTATTATAATATACAACTTATGATAACCATTTTAAATATTAGCAGAATTAGGAATAACTGCTGATGTTCCGTTTTAAATAGAATCAACATGTTCTACATTTTAATTTCATATTTTTGTACAACTATCGTGACGCTGTAAAATTTCAATCCAAACTTAAGGTACCATGAGAATCTTCTGATACAAGGGAGGGGTAGTTACTGTGTTACTGTGTGTTACGTGGCTGGGGCTGTTACAGAACTGTTCTTCTGTTAGTACCATAGGAACATCAACAAACATCAGAACATTTTCAAGGATCCACAAAATGTAAAACCATTAAACAATATGAAAAGATTTTAGGTCCATATTACCATCCCAGATTGATGCCTTAATACCGCTTGTAAAAATTTCAAATATGTTTTACAGCCATGTTTGATGTTATGGTCACAACCAGTTTAAAAACCTCTGGTCCACTTCAACCTGAATTTCATTTGTCTAAAATCCAAAAAAGGTGGTTAATTTGCCCTTTTTTATGTTTTTGTATTGTAATGTGTTCAGTCAGTAAAAAAAACCTAAATGCTAGAAATAAAAATACTGATTGGTTAAATGTCGCAAATCAGAGATAAAGGATATTATTTAAAACTAGATCACTAAAACAACTACCGCTCATATTAAGCAATATTTGATTACTGTTTTTTACAAAATGGAAGAAAAAAAGTCTAGAAAACAAAAAAATGTTTCTATACTTAATATAACACTTTAAAATTGATGACACTATTAAGGTAGAAACAACGTGAATGCAGCTATAAAGAATGAGGTTTTCCAACACAGCAGCCATGTTTGTTTGGATCAACTTTCCAAGTCAACACAACAACTTCCACCACAGACGCAATGCAGACTCATTCAGCCGACAAACACTGCAGCTCCCGGGCTAAAGGCCACGGCTATGACCGGCCTGTGGTCAGGGGGAACTATTAAAACACCATCGGAGCTCGGTTCGGCCTGATTATGACCGACTCGCGTTTAAAAGGAAACGTATTCGAGCTGTTTAAAAAGACTGCTGTAAAGTTAGCTGAGCTAGGAAAGTAGCAACCGTGGCTAACTACATGGAAAGATGGCGTGATTCCGCGGATTCCCCAAGCCCTCAACTGTCACAGATACCATTAACAGAAAGTTACAATAGCAAAAAACATGCATGTCAATCCATTCCCCTCTCCACAAAACGATAAAAGCTGTTAGCCACTCACCTGTCAACTCTCACTGCGCGGCGGTACAAACACACAGATGGAGGCGGCTCTTGGTGTTGCTGAACTCGGGCCTTCACTTTGGCTTCCTTCCGGGCTTTTTACGCTGACTTAACAGCGAGCAGCCAATATGGAGCGCCTTAGCTACCGACAACAGCTCTAAACCTCACCAAAAGCAGCATTCAGATGTAGCTGCTAGCTGTCGGGAGCCAAATGTAGCGCAAAACGACGCCCCCGAAGCTGGAACCAAAAAGGGCTACAAGCTAACAGTTAGCTAGGTGGCTAACTACCAACTTTGTCCACTCGGGCTCGATAAATCTGGCGCCTCAAATCTCAAGCGGAGGTGGATTACTCAAGGCCAACAACCGTCTCTGCGCAAAGGGGCAGTCGAAAAGCGACCGAAAGAAGCCCTGGAGCCAAGGAAAGAGCGTCTCAAAGCTTAAGATCGACCAAACAAGACGTTGGAGCTAAAAGATGAGGCAGAGGGGATTTTGGAATGGAGAAGTCGGCGTTTCCTTTCCCTTTCGTGTGCAGCACCAAGATCGTCTATTGTCAGCAGAGGAATCACTCCAACCCGTTTGGAGTCAGAATAGAACATTTATGGGGATAAAACTGTCCCTTACCATTAATAGACCAGGAATAGCATGCAGGAATAAATGCATGGAATGTGTGAAAATGTCACAAAGAACAGAAACTAGTTTCATTTATAGAAATCCCTTTGAGGGAATATGATGTGTTCAAAGTACCATGGAAATCACACTTAGATATGGAAAGAATATCACACCCAAACTAATACTGTTTCGGTTAGGAGTCAGAAAAGTACTTAAAATTGTGGTGCATTCTATTTGTAATTAAATAAAAAATTTTCAAGCCAGAAATTGGGAAGATTCACAGTAAAACTACATGATTTTGTAATTTAAACATGGAAAGTTGGTGTTCCACAATGCTACGTGCTTCCGAGGTGTGAACTTGGATCAGGACATTACATTACACCCGGGTTAAGTCCATTCTAGTTGAAAGTCAGAAACGTAGAGTGATTTACACAAAACACAGAAAACTGGTTTTCTTCTTTCTTCTATTTAGTCCCATCTGAAACTAAAGATACATGCAAACAAGTACAGGTTGTACAGCAATGTGTGTAAGAGAGTGATTTAATGAGATGCAAGCCAGGAGAGATGAAAATAAAAAAAACTGATTCCTACAACATTTACTTTGTTTTATGTGAACTGTTGTTAATTACGCTTGAACTCTGGGCTGGTCAGGGACCTCCAACGTTTCCAGTCAAACTTATAACTTTAAGAATGTTCGACTTTAAACAAGGAAATTCTCACATCTGAACAGAATCCATTATCCAAAATGGCTGAATGCAAATGGAATGCACTTTGGACCTTGGCGTCACATGCTCACAGCATATAGACATTAAGTATAAATATATAAAGATTAAAAGAAATAAAATTAATTGTAAAAAGAATGTTATGTATATGTGTATGCACCAATATTTATTTTTTAAGGCTATTTGTGGTAGTGCAAATATGCTAATTTTGTTTCACAGCAGAACAGCTTGCTACTCAGGCTGTGAAGAGTTTATTGTGTTCATCAGAGTGACAGTGAAACCGTCTCTGTGTAACTGGTTTTTGCAAATAGTGTTTAGTAGTGCCAAACTGGAGGTAAAAGTCTAACCAGTTAGCAGGATGTGTGGGTTCTGCAGAGATGTTAGCTGCCCTTTTCCTGACTCTATAAAAGGTCCTGGATGGAGGGAAGGTCAGCGCTGATAATCCTCTCTGCAGACCTGACTGTGGCAGTCTGGTCCTGTCCTGTTTTGTGACTGAGCCACACCACACAGTGATGGAAGGTTGCACTTCTTGAGTTGCTCCAGGAGGTTCGGTTTCTGCTGAGCCTACTTCCAAATAGTGTCTAAGTGTGAGGACCATCTCAGGTCCTGAGAAATGGTGGCTCCTGGGAACCGGAACTAATCCACATTAAATACACTGACAACAAGTCAGCAATGTATTTTGGTGCTAAGCCATTCAGTGATTTATAGACTAACAGAAGTATTTTAAAGTCTATTTTCTGAGCTACAGGGAGCCAGTGTAAGGACTTTAGAACCGGGCCGATGTGCTCCACTTTCTTAGTTCTAGTGAGGACGCGGGCAGCAGCGTTCTGGATCAACTGCAGCTGTCTGATCCACTTTTTAGGCAGACCTGTGAAGACATCGTTGCAGTAATCAATTCTACTAAAGATGAACGCATGAAGTAGTTTTTCAAGGTCCGGCTGAGACATTAGTCCTTTAATCCTGGAGATGTTCTTTAGGTGATAGAAGGCCGACCTTGTTACTGTCTTTATGTTCCTCTGAAGGTTCAGGTCTGACTCCATCACTACACCCAGGTTTCCAGCCTGACTGGTGGTTTCTAGCTGTATTAACTGAAGCTGGGTGCTAACTTTTAAACGCTCTTCCTTTGGTCCAAAGATTATTACTTCAGTTTTGTTTTGATTCAGCTGAAGAAAATTTTGGCCCATCCATGCATTGATTTCTTCTAAGATTTTACCCAGCGCTTGAATGGGTTCATGGTCACCTGGTGACATCGTAACATATAGCTGTGTGTCGTCTGCGTAGTTATGATAACTTGTTAGTTTTGAACCAGCCAATCTACTTTTAGTATTTGAATGCTGAAATTTCTGGTAAATACAGTATTATCAGATTGCACTGCTAACAGAATTTAACCTGCTTACTTAGATTGACAATTAGCAATTCTCACTAGTTTTCTGACTTGCAGCATTTCTTTGTACTTAGAACCTTATTGTTTCCATCTTGGAATTTACTTGCAGCAAGAA
This sequence comes from Girardinichthys multiradiatus, assembly GCF_021462225.1. NCBI lineage: Eukaryota > Metazoa > Chordata > Actinopteri > Cyprinodontiformes > Goodeidae > Girardinichthys > Girardinichthys multiradiatus. Next base: position 42,538,643 of record NC_061799.1, read on the forward strand.
GGTCCTGTGTTTTTATCAAGGGGTCTTTCTGTGTAGATTGTCTTTCTCCATAGGAATCCATGGTTTCCTTTTGTTGTTATAGTCGTTTTGTTGTTATAGTTATAGTTGTATATTATTATCAGAAAACCTTCTATCACACTCTAATCCTATTTATTGTGGTTCTAATGCCAGTATAGACCAGTTCAATATTTGGGAATATGACAGATTATGACCCAATATGCAACTAAAATAACTCAAAGTGACGCCTCTCTGGTAGAAATTCCTTATAGGAGCCATATGACCAGATTTCCTTACTTTAGATTACGAGCAGATTAAAAAAATTATCAAAGCAGATACCAGACGTTACCCAGGAAGGTAGAAGTTGAAATTTGGTTGGGACAAAACATTCCATTTCCTAAGGGAAAAACTCAGGTTTAAAGCGACCACATTTTCTAACTGGAAAACATAATGTGTTCAACTCAAGTGTAACATAATTAGCAGCTTCAATCAAATGCATTACTTGTCCAACAAGGCCGCCGGTTTTCTGACTTCTGATTTGGGCGTGACGTCACTGGCAGAGCCAACAGAATGAGCAGAAAAAAGAAGGAAGTAAACAAACGCTTCTATCCTGGCCTCAGAGTGGGACCTCTTTGTGTTTTCCCCCTCTCTGATGCTGTAACGGGCTCCACTCGACCCTCCACCTCTTGGTCCTCGTTCTCACAGCGGGCCGTCCTGATTGGTCCAGACTGCCAGTGGGCGCACGCGAACTGTACTCGTGATCAAGCAGAGTGGGTGTGGCTGTGAAAACTCGATGCTCTCTGATTGGCTGGTCCCTGATTAGCGCGGGTCACAACAAATTTGTTTGTGTGTTTTTTTCCTTCCTGCCCTGTTTTTTACTCAGTGTGACGCAGTCGTCACAGTTATGTTCATATAATCTGTGATAAAAGTCGCATTTAGAGTTGGTAATTAGAAAATATATAAATTTAAATGGAACAAATAAAAAACAAGTTAAAGGTTGGGATTTCTCAAGGCTTTAAAACAGATTGGGGTTTGTTTATAAACCAATATTTAAAAAAATATATTTATTTATTTGTTTTATTATTTGTTATGTCAAAAGGTTACAAGTGTATAATTTAAAAACATATAATTCAAAAATTAGGTTTTAGATTAACTAGGTTGATTTGTATAAAAAGGTTCCCCGCGACCCACTATGGAAGAAGCTGTATAAAATGACTGACTGATAAAAAATTTGTAGAATCGTTCTGAAGTTATTATTATTTAGTTTCAATAACGCATGATGTAATTGTTGTTGTTAGTCACACTTAAAAATTTCAGAGGCAACATTTATTACCTAATAATAACAACCTGAGAAAATACAAAATGTAGTTTTCAAGTGATCATCTCATTCATTTAAGGGACAAGACACATCAAAACCAACCTAGCCCTGTGTAAAAAGTAATTACCTCCCAATAACTGGTTGTGCCATCCTTGCCCGATGCAACTGTTATAAATCGATAACTTTGCATCGATGTGGGGGGAACATCTTAATCGGACTTAAGTCCAGACTTCAACTACGCCGTTCCAAAAACTTCATTTAGTTCTTGAGTCCTTCAGATGTGGACTTGCTGGTGTGCTTTGGATAATTGGATCATTTTTAAATACAAGACGGGCCTCTGTGTTCTGTTTGATCAGCTGCGGTTTCAGTTCTGGGACTTTCCCCTTGATACCATTTTCCCCCAGTCTGTTTTTTTATTATTGAATCGTGAGGCAAGTGATGCATGCAGTGCTTTACATGTTCTGGGTTATTTTGTTAATATGCTCCTGGAGTAATTTTAAAAGACCAGTCACTCCTCGGAAATGTTCAGTGTACTCCCAAAGCTTTAGATATGGCTTTTATAAGCCTGTCCACACTGATTATGTTTTTGAATTTTTTTCTCATGTGTTTTTGAATTTCTTTAAAGAGGGCATGATGTGTTGCTTTTTGAGATCTTTTGGCCTACTTCCTGTTGTCAGACAGGTTTTATTAAAGTGATTGGTGTGGCAAATGAAACTGAACCAAACAATTTTGCCTGTCATGGTTTAGTTATCATTTACTAGTGGATCAATTACTCTTTGACACAGGGCCAGGTTAGTTTAGAGAGCTGTTGTTGTTTTTTCAGGCCATCTTTGCTTGATATCCAAATTATGTTTGATGATCTGAAACATCTCAATGTGACAAAAATTAACATCCAATTCAAAAAGATTTATTCGAGTTGTTTTGCTGTGATGGCAGAAATCATATTCGGCCTAATAGTGCAGGGTTTGGTCCAATTAAAAAACAGTTCTGAAGAATCAGATTTAGGGAAATTACTTATTTTTCAGTCTAAGGAACCCAGCAGACTGCATTAACTCTCCAATTAGCTACAGTTTTGCATTTTGCTTTTAAAGACTCTTAACCCTAATTTCTAAAAGAATGATATTCGTAATTTAAGAGGAAGCCAGAGAAGTTGCTGCATTTTGGATCAACTGGAAGCTTTATGGAGAATTTTCATTCAAACATCCTGAAGATAAAGAGGGGTTTTGTGCATTACTCAGTTCTAAATATAGCAATATTACTGATTCAGTCCCGGTAACGTGTTCCATGCAGGATTCAAACGACATGTCCTTGTTAAAAACAACTGCATACTTTCTCACACTGGTTCTGGTTCTGAAGGCCAAACTATAAAGTATAAAAAAATGCTATCTTGTAACTGAACAGAAACATCCGTGGGCAGAAATGCAGCTTTAAAAAATAAATGATGAAATAAAACAAGTTGGGGCAAATCTTTTAATGAAAAAAATGTTTCAGAATGATTTTTGATTTTAAAACTGCTTATAAACAAATGTTTTTAAATTCTCACTGCTGTTTATGTCTCCTGACGCTAGAGGGCGATATAGAAAAAGAAACCCTCACAGCTCTTCGCTTTTAACGTCTTTTCCGGTTCCTTTCCCTTCTCTGTGCCGTCAGTGGACCTAAACGTGTCCCGACAACATGGCACTTTATAACTTTAAAAAGATTATGGTGGTTCCCACCGCCAAGGTAAGTTTTGTTTGACTAATTTTACTGTTTGAACTGATTTCCGCTCAAGTCGTGAGAAAGGATCGAAAGACAGGAAAGAAAACACTGAAGGAGGAAAACACGTGTTTTACCTCAGCTGCTTTCTGTGCGTTCAAAATGTAAATCAGAGACAAAGTCATCAGTTTACAGGAGAGTTATCATGGAGAAAACGGTTCTTTTAAAGGGAATATTGTGGGAAATCAGCCACTAACTGGACACTTATGGAGAAAATTAAATAACAGGATGTTACTGGACCTTTAAGCTGGAAATAAGACAAATCGCGGATTTACTGGACGTTTATGGTAAAGAAAATAAGTGAGGAAATAACGTCTAACCGGATATTTCTAGTGGAAACTAGAGAAACCACCAGACAGCGTTGTGTTTATGTTGAAAATCAGAAAGCAAACAGGAGGTTACTGGACCTTTAAACTGGGCAGCGCCAGTTAACCGAACATTTATGATAAAAACAAGTGAGAAAAAAGTATCTAACTGGACATTTCTGTTGAAAGTCTGTGGGAAAAAATTAGATTATTTTAGGTTAAGAGGACTTGGTCGATTGATCATAATCTGATGGGGGAGGTGCAGGTGTTAATTTTACTGGATTATACTCAATCTGTGAGCAGCTTGTTACACCAACCAGTAAGATTTCAGACTGATGTTTAATCCAGTTTTAGAGCATGGATTTGGCATTTTTGTTGTTATTCAGATTCTTTTCTACTGATTTTACGTAGAAAACTCAGTAAACAATTGGATCATCTGAACTTTTCAGAAATGTTCTGAATATCAAACAGCCAGCGTTGTGTTTATGGTCTCAGACCTACGAGTAACGCCTCGTCTCCGTCCCTGCAGGAATTCATCGACATCACTTTATCCAAAACTCAAAGGAAGACGCCCACGGTGATACGCAAGCATTACCAGATCCACCGCATCCGACACTTTTACATGCGTAAGGTGAAGTTCACACAGCAGAACTATCACGACCGGCTCACGCAGATCCTCACCGACTTCCCCAAACTCGACGTAAGGCCCTAAATTTTACAGCCGTCACGTTATTCTGATCTGATTTCTGCCAGCAGGTTGTGATCATCTCTGGTTTTTCTGTCTTCAGGACATCCACCCGTTTTATGCTGATCTGATGAACGTCCTGTATGACAAAGACCACTACAAGTTGGCCTTAGGACAGATCAACATCGCCAGGAACCTGATCGTTAAGTAAGTTTAACAAGATGATATGACGTGGTTCAAAAATCTGTGATCCAGACTTCCCTGTGATCTTCTAAAGTCGCCTGGATCAGTGGTTCTCCAGACTTCCTGAAGGTCTTTCAAAGGTTCCATTTGCACTTTAGGTTTTGCTGAGTTTTATGTAAAATCTGCTCATTAACATGCAGCTTCATGCAGAGACTGAACCTACTTCTGTGTGTCAAACACTGAATCGTATTCACCTCATGTGGTCGTAGTCGGTTGTTGATGAAGATCTATTGAAATCACAGATACGGTGATAAATGTGTTTTAAATTTGGTTTTTCAGGGAGTAGAAACCAGACTTTTAAGGATTCTACCATGTAGGCAGAAAGTCGCAGTTGAAAATATCAGCTTGCAGGTTTTCTTTAGTGGACATTGAAGCAACATCTCAAAACATCAGCCACAAATGGGCCTAAACGTACTGCAAGTTAGAAAAAGGTTGAAGGTTAACAAAGTCAATGATAAGGAGTGACGGTCACAAAGCCCTGATGTCAGTACTACAGAAGATCTGTGGTCAGAGCTGAAAAGGTGTGTTAGAGCAAGGCAGCCTACAAACCTGACCCAGTTACAGCAGTTCTGTCAGGAGGAATGGGCCAGGACCAACAGTTTTAAAGGCAGTTCTGACAAATTCTAAGGAAATGTGTGTGAAATTTTACATTTGAAGAAACGTTCTCATTAGTTTGGAATTTAGTAAATAGAAGTGAAAACATCTGCTTTCAGCTGTATGGACCAACTTTTTTTTTCTATGTTTAAAAATGTCTGGAAAAGGGACGATTTGAAGGAATGCTTTCCTGAAACGATTCAGGATAATTGTTCTTAAAGCAGCACAAACGGAGCAGGTGATCCAGAAGTAATCTGTTGGGATTCCCAAAGATTATTTTGAAGGTGTTTCTCTTATTTCTTCCAGTGTTGCCAAAGATTATGTGCGTCTGATGAAGTACGGAGATTCTATGTATCGATGCAAACAGCTGAAGAGAGCCGCTCTGGGTCGAATGTGCACCATCCTGAAGAGGCAGAAATCCAGCCTGGAATATCTGGAACAAGGTGAAGGGTCTTCAGCTCGGATGGTTTAGCTTGTTTTTCTTTGCAGTTTCTGATGACGTGTAAAAACTCATCTTCCTGTTCTGCTGCCAAACAGTGCGTCAGCACCTGTCCCGTCTGCCGAGCATCGACCCGAACACCAGGACCTTGCTGCTGTGCGGGTACCCCAACGTGGGCAAGTCCAGTTTCATCAACAAGGTGAGGACCGCCGAGGCCGGCTCTGATGTTCCTGAGACAGCGGCTGTTTGAACAGTAGACCTGACCTTTAATGATGTTCCCGCTCAGGTCACCAGAGCAGATGTTGACGTGCAGCCGTACGCGTTCACCACCAAGTCTCTGTTTGTGGGTCACATGGACTACAGATACCTCCGCTGGCAGGTAGGATGCTGCTGCTGCTGTCCAGTAATGATGGTCTGAACAGAAGAGCTGCGCAGAAGAGCTCAGTGGTTTGTGTGCGTGCAGGTGGTGGACACGCCCGGTATCCTGGACCACCCTCTGGAGGAGAGGAACACCATCGAGATGCAGGCCATCACGGCTCTGGCTCACCTGCGGGCGGCGGTCCTGTACGTCATGGATCCGTCGGAGCAGTGCGGCCACACGCTGCAGGAGCAGCTGGAGCTCTTCAGCAACATCCGGCCGCTGTTCGCCAACAAGGTCAGACCTCAAAACTTCACATATTGATAGATTTAAATAAAATCTTTCTGCATCCATAAAATAGTGTTTAAAGAGTGGCTTCAATTAAATGGGAGGGGTAATGATTTCGATGTCCTCCGACTCGGCTGCAGACTAAATGTCCATTTCAGATCCAGCTTTCTGATTTTAAAAGAAAAACATGAAGTAACCCGTGGAGTGAATTTGTGGAGAGTTTTCTTGCTGTGATGCTTTACCAGTCCCATGAAAATACATGTTCACTGGTTTTCCTCTAAAATGCCAACTTAAACCTTCCTCAGACATGATTCCAGGAGAGCAGGTGACAGGATTCAGGTTTTAAGACTCCCAACTGCAGCCCAGAGCGAAACCAGAGCGAAAGACGTAAATAAGTTACAGTCCCTCATAAAAGTATTCATACCCTTTCAACTCTGACCTATTTATTCATCTATCCCACATGTTGTTGAGATTTTATTTTAAGGTAGACTCACAAAGGGGTCCATGCATCTGAAGTTTAAGGACAAGGACTTATCTTATTTCTTGTACAGAAGAAAATCTGCAAAGTGTGGCGTATATTTAAACTCGGCCCCATTTACTCTAATACCCCTTAATAAAATCCAGCCAATCGCCGTAGTAACCAGAGCCTAACGTTGTTTCATTCAATCTCAGTATAAATCCAAATGTTCCGTTTCTGGCCTCAGAGGTTTGTTGGAGGACAAACAGCAGCCCGTGCTGCAGGAATGCTCTTCCTCAGCAGAGACAGGAAAAGTGATCCGAGTTGATGGGAAGGTGGATGGAGGTAAAAACAGTCCTGGGCGACAGCCTGTGAGAGGCTGCAGGACATGTTGAGGTTCACCTTCCAGCAGAACAACATAGAGCCAGAACTGCTGTAGAACAGTTCAGATCTAAGCATATTCTGTCTTAGTGTGGCCTAGTCAAAGGTCCAAACCTGAAACTAATGAAACTAATTGAAAATTGATCTTTAGGTGTTCTCCATCTGAGCTTGAACTGTCTGCAAAGAAGAGCGGTAAAATGTTCGGTCTGTAGACGTTCACGGCTGGTAGAGAAATACCCCACAGACCTGCAGCTGGAACGGCAGTGAAAGGTGGTTCTAACAACCCTTAAATCAGGGCCTTAATGCACACATGCCTGACTTCAGATTTCTGCTTGTCTTAGAAAAGCTGAGGCAGCGTATCTGAATCCGAACCTTCGGTGAACTTTGTCTCCGTCTCCTGGTCGTAGTAAAACCAGCAAAGTTTCTCTGATGAACTTTAATTATCAGTTTTACCTGAATGCTGTTTCTGTCCAGAAACTCTACTGAACTTATTCTGTGAGGAGTCTTTTCAACCTGAATCCTGTTACACGCTTTTAGTTTTTTTCCTGGTTGAATAATAAAATCCTGGTTGTTGCTGAGCTCTGATTGGTAGATCAACTCTGAACAAACTTAATCCACGTGATTTTTACAGGACTGATCCAAGCCTGCAGTTTTAGTGAGACCTAAAGTTTACAGAAAGTAGACAGGAGCAGTCTGGATATCGTCTCGCACTGATTCTTTTGGATCAACTGAGACTGAAAGCAGAACCTTTTGTGTTTCCCTGCAGCCTCTCATTATTGTTGCGAACAAATGTGACGTGAAGAAGATCAGCGAGCTGTCAGAGGAGGATCAGGTGAGTTCTCCTCTTCAACATACAATAAATGATCTGCTTTTACCTTTTCTGGTCATCGGTTAGTGAAGGAGCACCTCTCGGACCTGCTGGCTCCTCTCGGTTCTCCTGATGGTTACATCTCTCTTTCTGCCATCAGAAAATCTTTGCAGGCCTCTCTGCTGAGGGGATCCCCGTCATCGAGACGAGCACGCTGACAGAGGAGGGGGTCATACAGGTGAAAACTGAGGTGAGATCTGACAACAGGCGGGCTCATTCGGACCCTCGGAGAGGAAATATGTTTGGTTTGTAACACGGCTGTGTTTCCCAGGCCTGTGATCAACTTCTGGCTCACCGTGTCAACACCAAGATAAAAGGCAAGAAGGTCCACGATGTCCTCAACAGGCTGCACCTGGCCATGCCTGCCAAGAGAGACGAGAAGGTACGTTAAAGCCAACCGGCAGCTGGGATGTTTGTCTGATCTGAGGAGTTAAAGCGGCTTTCTGATGTCTGATTCCCAGGATAGACCTCCCTTCATCCCAGAGGGAGCTCTGAACCGAAAGAAGGCCATGGAGGTGGATACACCCAAACGCAAACTGGTACGATTGGAAAAGCAGCTTATTTTCTTACTCAGTGTCTGTAAAACATACATATTTAAGGTGCACATAATTTTCCCCTTTAGTTTAAACATGTTTAGGATTGAGACGCACGTTAATACTGGAAACCAGACTGGTTGGGCTGGATATTTGTCCTTTTTCTTAGCAAATTCTCTTGTTTGGCCAAACGTTTTTATGTCCTGGGAAGAATTTCAGTCCAAGTCATTTAACAGGAAAAACATTTAGTCTTATATAAACTACAAACTAGAGTCATTTCATAAAATCAGTTGCAGCAGCTTTGCTTTCCATTGCAGCCCAATAAACATGTTCTTGTTTTTATTTTTATATGGTAAAAATAAATGTTTTTGCATTTCTTCAAACAAAAAAATAAATTTTATAAATTATAACATGAATTAAAAAAATTTCCGCAAACAGTGAAGAGAAACCGGAATAAAGGCTGTTTTTCTTCTATAATTTCACTGCAGAACAGATTAATGACCCTGCATGCAGCTCTGGATGTAGACTCTCTTCTGCAGAAACACAAACCTCTGTCTCCTGTTTCAGTTATTTTGGTGCATTCTAGCAGTTTTATGTGAAGAAACATGATCGCTGTGCCTGAATTTTTTATAAAAAGTAAAGGAATAAAGCCGCGTTGGTTCAGGAATGACCTCACTAAGGTCGGCGTTATTTCACTGATCAACCGCTTGCTGAGATTAGATCAGAACATCTTTAACTAACAGACATAATCTTTTATCATCACAGATTAAACTGCATATAACGGAATACATTTCTCTTGTTGGATCCGTTTTGCATAGTTGGAGGCAGATGCTTGGTTTTTTCAGATGAAAGATTTCCATCTGTTGGGATTAAGGAACAGATTTGATTTCAAACTCATCAACCGTTTCATCTTTCAGGAGAGAGACCTGGAGCTGGAGCTCGGTGACGATTATGTTCTGGACCTCCAGAGTAAGAAACTGTTCACTTCTAGTGAAGAACACAGCGATGGTTGCTGCTTTTCTCTCATCTGTTACTGATTTTCATTATTTTAAAGAATACTGGGATCTGATGAACGAGGATGAGAAGTCCGATAGGATTCCTGAAGTGTGGGAGGGCCACAACATTGCAGATTACATCGATCCTGACATCATGAGGGTGAGTCTCTCCATTTTAAATCTGGAAACAGTTACAGAAAAATGTCATCTCCTCTTTCTGATGATCATTTGAATTTCGTCTGGAATGCACAGTTTTAGCCCCATTTCACCTGAAAGGCCTGAGTAACCACAGCAGAGGTTTTGTTTGCTTCCTGGCTTATTTTTACGCGGATCTTAGGCCTAGACTTGACTCAAATTTAAACCCAAGATTAATTAACATTTTTGTTTTTCATAACAGAAACTGGAGGAGCTGGAGAAGGAGGAGGAGCTGAAGGAGCGAGCCGGCGAGTACGAATCGGATGAGGACAGCGAGGACGAAGAGATGCAGGAGATCCGCACCCTCGCCAAGCAGATCCGGCAGAAGAAGCAGCTCCTGGTGCTGGAGTCCAAGGAAAAGGACGTGCACGGACCTCGCATGCCCCGGACCGCCACCAAGGTGAGAGGAGAGGCTCCATGGTAACGGCTATGGTTAGCTGGGAGGTCGGTGTGACGCTTCATGTCTCCTCTTGTTATTTTTCTGCCAAGGTTGAAAAGAAGAAGCTAGAGAAGCAGATGAGTAACCTCGGTCTGGACATGAACGACAAGAACGATGTAAGTTCCTAATAACAGTACTTATAACAGCTGAATTATGTTGTATCTTTTATGCTTTTAAAACACTAAACAGAAATAAAAAATGAAACAATTAAACTCTGCCAGTTCAGCAATAAGCTGCAGTGTTATTTTTCTCTTTATATATTTAATGTTAAACTGTAGAAGAGTCCTAAAGAATAAAAATCTGCTTATTTTCATTCAAATTTTAAAACACGTTTGTTGCTAAAATAGAAATATTATGTTTTGCACAGCTTATTATTGATAGTTGATATGTGGATATTTTTTATTGTCTAGCTGGTAATATATTCCAGTTATTAGTTTTAATAAAAATCCCTAAAATAAACTAATCTTTTATAGTAGCAGCTTAATCTCACCCTGGAAAATGTTGAAAAATCCAACTTCAAATGTTTTTATATTTATTTAGTATTTGAACAAATGTCATGAAGAAATATTCAATTCAGTTTATTTATATAGCGCCAATACACAACACGTCGTCTCAAGACACTTCACAAAAGTCAGGTACATACATTCCAATTAATCGTAACCATTGAACAGTTCAGTCAGATTCAGTTATTTATTCAAATTGGATAAAAAGTTTTTCTATCTAAGGAAACCCAGTAGATTACATCCAGTCAGTGACTTGCAGCATTCACTCCTCCTGGATGAGCATGTAGAGACAGTGGACAGTCACTGGTGTTGACTTTGCAGCAATCCCTCATACTGAGCATGCATGCATTCCTGAACAAATCCCTGGTGCACCCCTCACCATGCCTTTAAAATAATTCTCATTTCTGTTATACCATTTCGTTTGATCCGAGTGTCCTTGCCCATAATATTAATCCATAACTTCCTGGTGCTCTGTGGTCTGATAAATGTTATACAACTGTTCAAAATGGGAAAGACAAGAAAATTCCACTCATGTTAGGAAACTGTTGGTCTTCATAAGTAAGGAAATGGCTCCAGGAAAATATCTGCTCACCTAAACATGCCCCAAATCCACAGTGAGAGCAAGAAAAGGTTTATAACAGCTGAGTGTGAGAAGCAGAGTGGGATGAGGAGTCGAGTTTATCCTACCAGCAAACACAACAAGGAGGATAAAAAGTCCTCCAAAGCTCAGTGTTGGAGAACTGCAGCTATGAGCGGCATCTTGGCGTAACAAAGTCTTCATTATAACCGTTGATATGAAATTACGAAGTTTGGGAGGCGTGCCGGGAGAAAAGGCCCTTTCTGTCCCACCATCACAAACATAAAACACAACTGCGTCTTTAATTAGGACTGTGTGCTTGAGTCAGATGAGACTAAGGCTGAATCCCAGATGGGAAGTGGGATCTTCATCCTGAGATTGGGCTTTTCTGCAGTAAACTCCTCAGTGGGTCTGGCATGAAACAAAGGATGAATATGTTAAGTACAGTGGAGGATCAGTGATGCTGTGGGTGTTGTTTCAACAACTGAAGTTTTAACTAATACTCCTGGGAGAGAACTAATAATAATTTAATCATTCAGCTGGATAAGAACCCTGACCAATTTAAAGTAGGGAGCATCAATTAAAAAATGCTGCAGTAAAAATTATTTCTAAGAAAACTTTAAGTTTCCAATAATAAAGCACCGCTGATTAAACAAATTTCCTAATTTGGGATTGTTTTCTTTTCAAGTTAAAGCTTTTATTATTTTATTCTTTCAGTGGACGATTATAGTGCAGCACTGAAAGATGAATTTATTTTAGGGCTTTTTACACATCTGGTTTTAAAGATCTTAAGACGTTTCTTCTCTAGATAAATTAAAGGAAAGTTGGATTTTTCAGATTATTTTTCAGTGTGAGATTATGCTGGGGCAATAAAATATGAGTTTATCTTGAGGCTTTTTACTCATCTTTACTGTCTGTATTCTGAAGATTATTGTGCAGGCAGATGACGAACATGTTTGAACCTTTTCGTTCATTATGTTTTCAGAGCCACTACGCTCTGCAGGCCCGGCGCTCCCGCAGCATCACAAGGAAACGCAAGCGTGAAGCTTCAGCACCTCCGACCTCCAAAACCCGCAGCCAGAGCGCTTCCCGTCCTCCACGAGACCAGTCTGGTTTACGGGATGTGAAGGTGTGTGACGATGTGTTAACTTAAATTTGGCATTTCAGAGGTTTTATAGCCAAAAAATAAATGACGCGCAGAAAACTAACTGTTGGTGCCATATCTGGTGTTTCTCAGATGGTGAAGAAGGCAAAGAAGATGATGAAGAACTCCCAGAGAGACATGAACCGCCAGGCCAGGAAGGGAGAGTCCGACAGACACGTGTTTGACCTCAAACCCAAACACTTGCTGTCCGGGAAGAGGAAGTCAGGCACCAAAGATCGCAGATAAAAACTGCTTTTCCTGGACTGAAATAAACAAGCCGACTGTAACATCAGTTATAACAAGACTGTCTTATTTGCCTTTGTTTTATGACACAGAAACAGAGACTCAAAAACCAGTTATGCTTGATTCTCAGAGTAATATGATGATGTCTGATATCATTGAGTTGATTTCTTCATCTTTCTCTGAAGTAACCTTTCATGCCTTGTGTGTGTGGATCAGAGCGTGCTCGGCGCTCTTTGGATAAAGTGATGATGTTTTCTGTATAATCTTCTTTTGTGAAATACTCCATAACAAAGAAGGCAAATAAACTCCTGAACTAAAGTTCATGTAGGCTGATTGCATTGGACTGCAACCACCTTCTGTATATCTCCACCCATTAATTAAAACAAAGCTCAGAACTGATCCCCAGAGTAACACAGCCCCACTTCGAACCTGACTAACTCCTACCACGCACCTCACCACTGACTCACTACCTTAGTGCATGTGCTGCTGTGTTTTAGTATGAAACATTACTGCTGCTCACAGGTTGTCAGCTCTCACTAACGAAGCTTCAACAGCTCGTTCCCATACCTTTATTGACGAGATCACCGGGCATATCCTTCTGTAAATAATGCTGCTCTGCTCATCGTAATAGTTTTTGAAAACTCGTCCCGTTATAGAAGCTCGTTTGTGCCACCTAAAGAAAAATGTTTCACTATATTAGAACTTTGAATCACAAAATTATCTCTTTGTATCTTATGACTTTATAAATCACAATTATGACTGAATCAATGTCATTTAAACAGTTTACTATAACTGATTTAGAGTTTGAATCTCACAATTGTGACCTTGACTCACATATTCTCAAACTCATTTGTTTCATAATTGACTGAGTTGTGCTTTAGTATGTACATTTTGTTGATGTGTTGTTCTTGAGGATTCTAAAATTATTAATTTTACTCGCTGTATGTTTATACATAAATACTGATTTAATCAAGCAGAAGCTATTCTGTATTTTTTGAAGAAGATTGACGCTTTTTGCTTTTAAATGTCATGCTCTTATTGTGAAAAGCTTCGGGCCGGAATTGGCTTCGTTACCGTACTTGTAACGGTTCTGATCAGCTGTCAGCACGGATTTAAAACAAAAACCTGCGCAGCTTCTTGTCGCCCGAATAAAAACAATGACAGACGGAACAAAAACAGGAACAACACCCCGGAACAAACAGCAACATTAACGGACTTTCCGGTAAGTTTGCCGCCGTGTTTTGACTGGTTGTCTTTTTCCGTTAGCCTATTAGCAGCTAATGGGGATGACTTTAGCTTGACTTAGCCTGGTAGAGTCTAGAGAAATGGCTCCTTTTTTAACTTCAGCGGTGTTTCTAACACGTTTTCTTACACCGAGACACACATTTACAGCATTTAGGACGTTGACATGTTTTTTTTTTTTTTTTTGTATGTTATTACATGAACAAAAGGAGCCAATCAGACTGCCTGATAAAACCAGACAAATGTGTTTTATTCTGTTGCGGGAAAGAGGAACGGTGTCTGCAGGGCTTTCAACGACTGGAGACAGAAAAAAGATTCTGGGGGGTCCTCACACCTTCTGCTGTCAGTTCAAGGGCAACCAGGGTCACCTGGATCTAGATTTAAATCTGCCACCAGCATCATAACCATCTCATCCAGATTTACAGATATTATCCAGAAGACCAAAACGAAGAAGGGCGTGTTCCCCAACCTGTGCTAATCATCATAAACATTCATCTTATCTTTTAATAATAATCTTTGGGGAAATAATCTTAAACATTTTTGGTAGAGGCCGAAATAAGAAGCAACCATTTTTATGTTTTCTGTAAAGGAATGAAGTGCAGATGTAAAATATTCCCTACCGGTTTGAAATTTGTTCATGTAAAGAAAGTTTGGTCGGTCAGAATGTACATTTTTAATTAGGAAGCATTGATATAGGATGTAGGATTGGCTGGGTCCACCTAAGGAATAAAGTATCCTTTCTTTGAGCTACCGGTCTGTTGTGAGGCCACCTCCTTGTGGGATATGACTGGAAAAGCTCCGAAAGGATGCATCCAAGGGTCATCCTGATCACGTCCCCAAACCACCTTAACTAACTCCTTTCAGTGCAGGGAAGCGAGCCCTGAATGACCGAGCTCCTCACGTTTTCAATAAGACAGAGACCAAACAGTTTAATTCATTTTGTTATATGGTGATAATTCACAACAGATGTCATCCCAAGACACAATATAAGATAAAAATGTCAAATCCCTAGCCAGAAAGGTACACCTTGGTAGTCCTGCTCTGGACCCCCCTCTCTGCCTTTAGAACGGTCTTAATTCTTTATAAGCTCCAACAAGGTGAAACATTCCTCTGAAGATTTTGGGCCGTATTGATTTGAAAGCATCAGGCCGTTGTAGTTTGTTGACTCAGCGTTCAGGATGTGAATCTCCCGTTTCGTTACATCACAAAGATGCTCTAACAGGCTGAGATCTGGTGGCTGTGGAGGCCACTGGATTACACTGAACTAATTGTCCCATTCAACAATCCAACTCGATTATTTGAACTTTGTGACATGTTGCATTCTCCTGCTGGAAGTAGCCAATCTCAGATGAGCTGGTGTTTGAATGACACTCTGTTAGTGCCAGGGGCCCCTAGTGTAGCCACAAAATAACACCACACCATAACACCAGCGATAGCAGCCCAAACAGTTGATATAAGGCAGGATGTATCCATGCTTTCATGTTGATCACACCAAACCCGACCATGTCATCAGATTTTTGTTCCTGAAGTGGAGATTTAATGGACCAGGAAACCTTTTTATATTCTGTCATGGTCCAGTTTAGCTAAGCCTGTGTAAACTCTTGCCTCAGTTTCCTGATCTTAGCTGAAGGAAGTGGTTTCTAGTGTGGTCTTCTTGTTTAAGGTTTGACATATTGTGTGCTCTGAGATGGTATTCTGCAAAATTTGTTTTTATCAAGTCGTTACTTGAGCTGCTGTAGCCTTTCTATCCCCCTAAACCAGTCTAACCATTCTCCCCTGGCTTCGACAGAACATTTTCATCCACACAAATGTTGCTCACTTGGTTTTTTTCTTTACGTTTTAAACATTTTCTGTGAAACTGAGATTTATTTCCAAATCCCAGTAGACCAGCAGTTTCTGAAATGCTCAGACCAGCATGTTTGGTGCTGACAGCCATGCCAATTTTTAAGTCACACAAATCCTCTTTCTTCCCCATTCTGATGCTTGGTTTGAACCTTGTGTTTAGATACCCAAATGCACTGAGTTGAGACACAAAAAGTATCAAGACCTGTTCCAGGAGTACTTTCTATGTTTAAGAAAAAATGAGCAAATAGAGTTCATGCACCTACATACAGAGGAAGCTTATTAACCCGCTTGAGTCCAGGATATTGCTTCCTTGGTCAGCCTCCCCATCCTATGATCAAAGGTCAGAGTTAGAACATGTAGAACAGTAAGTTGAGAGTTATGTCAGTTTGCAGAAACTCACTCAGTGCAGATGAAGCCCTGATTTGTCTCCTTCTCCATCCTGGAAAAACGTTGCAGAAAACACTAGAACTCCTCTAGTTCAGCAGAAACTCTTTATCCTGCTCTGGAGCAAACATCTTGGCTTTCTCTAGTTGAGCTGGACTGTTTTACACTCTGTCAGGAAACCCTGAACCTCAATAAATCAGAATACTATTTAAAAGTGAATTTATTTCATTCGCATTATATAGATTAATTCCAAGTAGACTGATGTTTCAAAGCCTTTAATTCTGTTCATTATGAGAACTTTTGTTTAAAGCCAAAGAAAACACATAAAAGATAAAATAGACCAATAAAAGGAGACATTTTTAATACAGAAATTTAGGTTCAATGAAAGGATGCTTAGTACCTGCTTAAAGGTAATTTAATCTGACAAACAATTCTCATCAGAACGCATGTTCTAATTTATTGAACATGACTGTATATTTGAATATTAAATTAATATCGATTGCAACTACGTTTTCCTCTCTCCTCTCTTGCTTTCTATCATCATGATGTTCCAGCCACTCTCCTTGAACTTTGCCATCTTAGTCTCAATAATTAAAGTGAAATTGGGCAGCATGAGAACTATAAGGTGTTGCATTTTGTTTGTCAGATTAGCTTGTTGGAAAAGCTAAACATGCTAACAGCTGCTGCTTTCTGCGTACATGTTTAGAGCTCTACAATATACTGAATTACCACAGTACTAATATGTGTAGTTAGGTTATACGTCTAGTGCCATGCAGTCAGACTGCATGTTATTAATATATCTGAGCCTTGATGGAGGGCCCCTGATTCCCACGTCTGATATAGGTTTTAGTGCCTGAAAAAGACGGGGCTCAAGAAGAGGAGTGGAAATGTTACGATGATGACAAAAAGAAACATGAGAGAGAAAAATCAATTGCCAATGAAATCACAAGTGCGTGTTTTCCTGATATTGTGTTTCCTTAGTCCAATTTGAAGAACAACAGCAAGTTTGATTTGTTCTTCCCCCAAAATGACAGAGAATGGAGTAGTCTTTATTGTCATTATACTGGGGGGTACGATGATGTTGAGAGTCCTCGCGCTGGTCTACCATCACCACAGTAGGATAAACAAGGAAAGGAACAAGGCATCAGGACATAAGAACAGACATAAAGTTATAAATCGGCTTCCCTACCCCATATGTTGTAGCTTAGGCCTACTTAGAATATACATATATATATATAGATAAAATGACTTAGAAATGTTTCGTCTGTCTCAGTCTCTGTAGTAGAAATCCATTCTGTTTCACCATATGCTTCCCACTGAGGCGTTGCTGGCTAAATAAGCTTGTAACGCTGTTTTCACACCCATTCATTTTGTCACTTCACACATTCACACTAGCCAAGCTGCCAAATCCAACCAGCACCAAGCAGTCGTCCGCATTTCCCCCGAGTGTGTTTCCTGAATGGAAGATGCTCAGCCTCTCTGTGTTCCTTCAGACTGGTGAACATCTCAGTTGGAGGAAGCCATGCCGGTGGAGAGTGGGAGCAGCGCTGCCGCCCGCCAGGCCAAGCAGAAGAGGAAGTCCCACAGCCTCTCCATCCGCAGGACCAACAGCACGGAGCAGGACCGCTCGGGCCTGCAGAGGGACCTGCTGGAGGGACAGGTGATCATGACTCCTTCAGATATGTCTTTATGGCACAGAAACCCAACCTAAACAGCTGAAGTGTCCTGGTAGCAGCAGCTTGTCTAGTCGCTGCCATGAATGTCCTGCTGTTCCTGCTCTTCTTCGCTGCCTGCTGTTATTAGCTTGCTGTCCTGCTGTTGCTGTCTGCACTCGTAAGCACTATACTTGTAAGCCTAAGCCAATTAGGTTTTAATGCACCCGTTTAGAGGACATTATTTCTGGCTTAGGCATGCCACAATTACTGGATTATTGATGTAAGGTTATTGTCATTTAGCTGAAAACAGCTGGATGTGGGACAGGTTTCGGCATTAGTGTTGTACACAGGCAGATCGCTTGGATAGAGGTTGTTTTTGCTCCTTTTTGTGAGGAATTAAAGCTTTCGGAGCTCACTCTAGCCAGGTGGAGAAGACCTGGGGAACTTTGGATGCAGGATAAATCAGATTTCCTCATGTTTACTCTCAAAATGCAGAGTCAACCATTCGGACATGATGAGAATGGGTTAAATGGCTATAGTCTTAGAGTCTTGCTGTTATTGAAAAGGGAGGAGTAAGTTCTCAACGTGAATTTGTTCAGCCCACATTAATTAGTCAGATGGTTCTTTATTGAGGAGCAAAGATGTTTTCCTTAAACTGGGAGCAACATTTCCAAACTGGAGTGGGTCTGTTCTGGTTCTGTGAGCCAACATCGCTCAAGTTCTGAAGGTTTTATCATGAAGAGGTGAATACATTTTACATTGTTGATTTAAACTGGAGCATTTTATTAAACTCGATGAAGACTCTTCAGCGCCAACCAGACGATAAAGTCTGCTAGAGATGCACCCAGCCTGCTTTTATTGTTGCAGCTTCCTTGGTGGGTAATTGTTCACCATCAAACACAAACTTCCTTCTTATTTGTCTCTAAGCTTCAGTTTTTTTACTGAATCCTGAACCAAGAATGCATCAAAGAACATGATGTTAAAGCCTGAACAATAAGTAGGACTTTTTAGAGTATTTTACGACGAGGTAAAGTATTGGACCTGGTGATGATCGGTCAGAGCCGATCAGGCATCAATAAAGTCTACATTTGGAGTGAAATAAGCTTCCTCGTTACATTAGTTTTATGTTCCAAACCAAAGGCAAGTCCAGTATGTTTCCTGTCATTCTGAATATTTTACTCCACGAAAGCTGAGTGCATCATATTTGTTTCAGATTAAAAACAGTGAAACTTTTCTACGTCTAACCATCTCTGCATCTGCAGAGATGGTTAAATGATTTTGACCCGATTCTGATTACAGAAATAAGTTCGAGTTAATCTGGATTCTGCACTTGATTAGATTTATTTTTAGGTTGTAAATGTGGCTTAAAGCCTCTCAGAAACAAACCGCTTCTAAACAAGTTAATTGTTCATTTAACGTTTCCTGCATTATTTCTCCACATCAGCATGTAACTCAGATGCTGAATAGCAACCTTGTTGGTTAGTTTCCAGCACTGGAACACAAACCTTACCAGCTGAATCCTTTTATATTGCAATATTTTAAGTACTGAGACACAGTTTTAGGTCTTTAACTGGTTAGTTTGGTGCAATGAGCACTCTACTGGGAAACCTGAAGATCAGGGAGGCTGGAGAAATATTTGTTTTAATGTCTTTCAGTTATTTATGAGTAAAGCTTAATTCCTGATATTGTTTTAGGTTTTCTAAGTAATAAATACACTTTAAACAATATTTAAATAAATAAAACATATTTTATTGTCATTGTAGTTTTCTTACAGGTTAAAAAGTAATTTTATCAGCCACAGGAGATAAAAATTTGGGGGTTTGAATCCCTCCAAGCGTTAGGTTCAGGTCCGAAGTGCTGTAATCCTTTCCTCATGACTTTATTTTCTCGCTCTGGTTCTGGTTTCAGTCCTCTGATAATCTGGACTCCTTCATGAGAGTGGAGGTAAGTTTTAGCTGTTAAACTGTCTGTGTTTCAGACAGTAGTATAACCTCCCTACTAGCTTTCAGAGTGATGTAGCTTGTTGGTGCTGGGAGGAGGTGTTGTGTGGTGGCCCTGAAAGGATTCTATCCCCACCTTCTTGTTCTGGTAAATCCAGTTCTGCTAGTTCTGTAGAGTTGGGATGTTGTTTCTGTTAAACAGAGGTGGAGAAGTCATCTGAACAAGGAGAAAACGTACCTTTTATTTTACTAACTTTTTCTTTAATGATCTTGTTTATCTCAACATAAACATCCGTCCGCTTCTGGAATCGCCTCATTTTATTTCGGGTCAGTGGGTGAGGCGATGGTGGTGGCGATCCCAGCTGGTGCTGGGTCTGAGCCAGTATACACCCTGAACTGGTCCCTGATCCATCACAGAGGCAACACAGATGACCTCCTACAGTCACAGTGACACCTAGTGGCCAACTCTAAAATGACAAATGAACCTGACATGTAGGTGTTTGGACTGCAGGACGAGGCCGGAGAAAATTCAAAATGCAAACCTGCAGAGAGCTGAAGCCAGGGTTGTCTTGCTGTGAGACAACAGAGCTAGCCTCTAAACCCACTTTCAGCCCTCAGTGCTTATTACCATTTTATTACCAATATCAATACGTTTTGCATATTACTGTATAACATAGATGTACTTTGCTTGTAGCTGGGGATAAAAATCTGTTCACCTTTTCTTTTTCTAGTTTCCATCCAAACGTTCAGATTAAGTCTATCTGTGCTGTGAATTTTACTGTTAATAATCTCACAGTGATCAGATTATTCCAGGTAATCATGAGCTTTCTCATCACTCTGCTGTTTGTGGTTTTTGATTGAGACAATAAACATAAATATTGCAGCCAAACCGGTTTTTAATATGATGTTCAGTGACATCAGTTTCCATCAAAATCTCAGTTTTTTGGTTCTTTTTCAGTTCTTTGTTTTGTCCATTTTTTCATTGTAGAATCGTTCCTAATTATTTACATTAAATGTAGGGAGTTTTATATTACCTGTTTGAAAGTGGTCGAGTCGTGACTCGATTTATAATGTTACTGCTTCATGAGTCCAGCTATATTTGATCTCATGACAACCCCCAGCCTGCCCTGCTCCCTGCCAACCCTCTCGTTTCTGTTGGGTTT
Organism: Girardinichthys multiradiatus; assembly: GCF_021462225.1. Classification (NCBI taxonomy): domain Eukaryota; kingdom Metazoa; phylum Chordata; class Actinopteri; order Cyprinodontiformes; family Goodeidae; genus Girardinichthys; species Girardinichthys multiradiatus. Next base: position 42,559,189 of record NC_061799.1, read on the forward strand.
TTATACCGTGGCTTTAAGCTCTGAGATGCTAACATCAGGTCTCACAGACGACCCAATGGAAACATTTTCTTTGGAAAACGTTGCAGCGAGCCTCAGTTCAGCTGCACACTCAGAAACACAAATCCGCACACCGCTTCGCCACATCTCTGAGGAAACGGACCTTTGTTATAATTGTTGACTCTGAACTCCAGCTTTTAAATAATGTTGAAATCAGCATTTATTCAGCGTTTGTTCCAGATTTAAGCTGTTAAAACAGGCTGATAATCCATGGTAAAGAGAAAATGAGGCAAAGACAGATAACTTTTAATTCAGTCATGAAACATTTGGCTAGCATGAGCTCATATTAGGTGCATACTGTCAAGTCCAAACTTGATTATTGGACCTGTGAAAACACATCCAGTCTGCTCTGTAGGAGTTTTATTTCCCTCCTTCCTAACGGGAGATAAGAGACTCTCTTTTGCATTATTATTATTTCCTTTTGGATCTATTTTTCCCCGTTTTCCATAGCAGCCAGCATGTTTGTTTCATTTAGGAGTTCCTTGCAGCTTTCTTTTCTTGGGTCCTTTCTTTTTAAAATGATCATTACGACCAGATAGATAGATGGATGGATGGATAGATAGATAGATGGATAGATGGATAGATAGATGGATAGATGGATAGATAGATAGATAGATAGATAGATAGATAAATGGATAGATGGATAGATGGATAGATAGATAGATACTTTATTAGGTCTTTGTCTGGCTTCATATAAAAACACAATTAAAAGAGAGCTATAAAATGCAATAAAAATAATAATTAAGTAAAATAAATATAAGAACGTTCTGAAGTGGATCGGCTCGTCCACGTTTCTCTCCTGAATGATAAATCCACATACTTATTTTGCTCTTCTTTGTCTTGCAGGAATCCAAACTGCCACTGTCACTCAGGTCCAATCTGTTGGACCTGTTCAGTCAGATCGAGAGGGAGTTTGAAAACCTCTACCTGGAAAACATTGAACGTACGTTTCCCAAAAACCTTCAACTACTGGAAGATTCTTGATCCATTTTATTGTTTTGCAATGTTTCTAAAACAATTAAGTCATAGTTTGTGCTCTAAACGTCTCTAAGCAACACCTGACTCTGTTGTAAAGAGCAAGAGGAGTTATCTTATGTAACAATCCAGTTCAATCAACAATAATAACCTAATAGCTTTCCAGTAGACGGTTTTTAAATGTATCCTAATATAGGTTTAAGTATCTCTGGGATGAGATGTTTTACACACATAAATCCTGCCAGTAGGGGGCCTCAGTCTGGCTAGCTGCTAGCTGTACGCTGTTACAAAATGTTGCAGCTCGCAGTAACTCTTGTCTAATGCAGGTAAGGTAATGACTACTGATGACTACTCATCTGAACTATGAGTTTAAGCAACATTTCTGACTTTTTCTGAAAGTAATACTTTTTTTGCCACCTGCTGTAGTTTTATATTTACAGTTGTTTAAAAATCGTTTCCCCAAACATCTTAAAGGTTTGTTAGATGGCCATGAAGCAGCATGTTTGCTTCACACTCCTGTTATATAAGATCACTTTTTGTGAACTGAAAGAAGATGAAATATTTTTGACTGTGAGCTTTTTTTTAGATTGATTTTTGAGACTCTTTCCTTTTGTCTTCACACCTGGGGCCAACTTGAGAACTTTCCAGCGTAAAACTGAAACGACATGTTTGACTTTCAGTTCGCAGAGAAATCGAATCGCTGAATGATCGTTTGGCTGCAGATGGACAAGCGGTCGAAGGAACAGATTTAGCTAAAGGAGCCCTTAAAACAAAAGGTGAGTCATTCGGTTTTAAACACGGTTGAAACCAGATGTTCACAGAAGTTCACATAGTTTCTCATTGTCTGATCATAAATTAGACTAAACCTTTCATGTTTAGAGGCAGGTAGGATTACCAAATTATTTCTGTTTGCTAAATGCTAGAATAACGAGGTACTAGTTGGTTTTTTCCCAAAATAAAATGTTTTTTTATGGCTTTCATTAATTTGGGAAAGGCTGGATGAGGGTATCATGGCTTCTGATTTACAACATTAAATGTAGGCCAACCTGTGGATGTATTTCAGGGAGCGCCTCAAACACGCTGCTTCTTGTTTGACAGAATCAGAAAGTCAAACCATTTTAGCCGAGACATTAAGAAACAGGTCGTGGACATCCACAAGTCTGGTTTATCCTTGGATGCAGTTTCCAGACATATGAAGAAGTCACGTTTAGTTGTTTAAACAGGTTAAACACCATCCATCATGCTGTTCTGGAAGCAGACGGGTTCTGTGAATGTGATTAGGGTAAAAAATTTACACCAGATCAAACCTTTTTTAATTTGCTTTTGAGATCTTGTATCTTGTTTTTATTGTTAACCAAAAGCCGAGCGAGGGACAGACATGGAGCCCGTTTACATGCACTCAGAAACTCCATTCACTCCGATTTTCAGGGTTATCTCATTTCTCAAGAGTCCATGTAAACAGCTAAATGTGATAAACAAAACCTCATTACCAGATCTAGATTTCTCCCCAGTATATACTGCCTTTTCCTCCTGTATGTAAACGCTCTTCTCCGATTTCTTTCGTTGTTTAACATCTGCGCATCTCCAAAGAAAACAGAGTAAAAGGAAGTGCCTTTAATCATTACTTTCATATTTACTCAAAGCGAAATGCTACAGCAGACTGGAACATGTGGACGTGGATTTCCTAAATGTTGTATTTCTGTAGTTCAAATAAATACGTTAGATCTGATCAAGCGGTTTTCTGATTTCCACAGTTATCCGATTTATTCTGTGCTTGTGAACAGGCTCGTTGCAAATTAGCCTAGGCTGTAAACGTTGAAGTGTGTGATATCTGTTAATACTTTAGAAGAGGAAGAGGAACAAGTCCTGCAGCGACATGAACTGAAAGGCCAATCAACAAGGTAGAAGCCAATTCTCCAAAAGCAGCAGAAAAGGTCTGTTTGCAGTTGCACTCAGGGACAACGGGATTATTTCTCGAAACATCTCCAATGGTCTGATGAAGCTAAAGTTGAAGCGTTGCTGGGATACAGAAAACATTTGACCCAGGTCATTAAAGCTAAGGAAACCTATGTAAACTTTAAATGTTGAAGAAAGTAAAGGAAAAAAGAACATTTCTCTCTTAATTATTCGTGCATTTAGTAAACAGAAATAAATGTGGTAATTCTGAATGATCTGAAACAGGAAACCTTAAGTCTGATTTAATGTTAGGCGGTGAGAAAAGAAAAGTTGTCTTTTATAGCATGAATGTAAATATCTGGGTTCAGCCCTAATGTGTTCTCAGTCCATGTTCACCCTGTTTGAGCCAGTGAACATTTGTTACTCTCTTCTGACTGCTGGACTGTGTCTTTATTTGCTTTGGTTTGATTTACAGCAAGTCACAGCACCAGTCAGCTGTCTCAGAAACTGAAAACAACCTACAAGGCGTCCACAAGCAAGGTACAGATTTCCCTATTTGATGAGAAAGACACCCCATCCTTCAGTAGATTTTATTCTTCCTGGTCATCTTGCACGTGGAATTTTCACATTTTCTGTTTTTTCATGATCTTAACACGTCTTTCAGAAAATAAAATGTTAAATTGCCTTCTATACAGACATGGGTAGAAGACAACTGTGAGCTCATCGGTGAATTATGAAATGATGAATGTTAAAGAGTGGTACTGCTGTCTTTTCACCTTTTCTGCTCATAGCCGCGTTCAAATTCTTGCCATGCCAGAGTAGTAGGCGGATCCCGCAACTTCAACGTAACCAGTTGGGAGTTGTGGGGTGGAGACTCATGGGTAACTTGTTAATTTATCCCCCTTGTGTGCCAATATGCATGAGCAGCCCAGCCAGGGGGTCGACACTTCCTCCCCACGAGACTTGGTCATTCAAATGTAGGAGTTTGAGCTTTTCTATCAGTTTCTGCGTGAGATAAAACTTGACTTCTCTTATCTCACTAACAGGCTTGTTTTCAGTTGCAACTCCCTGGCTTTGATTTAGCTTCTTGTTGGCATTCACATAATGGTACACTGTGGAGAGATATTAAGTGCAAAGCAGCTGTCATTTCCAAATGCTTCTCATGCTAAAGTAGAAAATTCAAGCAGAAAGAACATTCGGATTCTGATTTAGACCTTTGCTCAGTTATAACCCAGTGTGCAGTCTGCTCGGTCAGGTCACATTTTAGTTACAACCACCGCCATTACCCAGTCTGTCCTGTGTTCGTCCATCACTGTGTGGTTTGTCTCATTGACAAGCAGGACAGGTCCAGACTGCAATGAACAATCAGGTCTGCAGAGATGATCATCAGGCTTGACCTTCCCTCCATCCAGGACCTGTATGGTCTAAAGGGCAGCTAACATCTCTGCAGACCCCACACATCCTGGACACAAACTGCTTAGACTTCTACCTTCAGGTCGGTGCTACAGAGCACTGTTTGGTCCCCTTGAGTCTCTCTATGAACGTTGATCACCTTACAGCCTGAGTAGTCAACTACTGTACTGTGAAACAAAACAGGAATGTTTGCACAGGCATGGTAGCGACACAGCGGAGCTCACTGAGCTGCTGTTCCTTTTAAAGCAGAAACAAAGCATCTGTACAGTGCTTCATTTGCATATGTTCAGCATGCATGAATGTAAAGGTAATCAGTAGACATACGATGCATGTTTGGTGTGTTTTTACAAACGTAAATAATGTTTATACGGTACGTTCTCCGTCTTCGCCGCCATGCTCGCTGCTTCCATTGTGTGCGGCTTCGGCCCGCCAACGGTTATGTCACAGTTCGCGCAGAACCAAATATTCTGCGTGGCCCGAGCTGAACCAAGGTTCGCACTTTGGAACCTCTTTTCATTGGTGGAAATGCGTGTCACCGGTTTGAAATCTTGTTCAGGAACTGGAACGAGCTCCGAACCAAGAGTGAAGGATTGTGGTGGTGGTGGCATCATGCTGTGGAGATACTGTCTTTCAGCAGGGACAGGGAAGCTGATTGGAAACAGCAGTTGGGTTGTTGGACTCCAGAGCAGCCCAGCCTCTTTCTTCAGACACACCACACTGTGCATCTTCACTTGGTCTGCTCGGTCAGCTGCGCCTTCAGCTGTCCATCATACTACTTCTGCTCCATATGAACCAACCTATTACCTTTTGTACATCATCAAATGAGATGATCTTTAACAAGAATAGAAGAAAATGCTGCATCATTGCACATGGAGTCAAAGGTAACTTACTTTTGCTGGAGCAAGAGGCCGCTGCAGGAGCCACATTTCAACAGAGACATGGAAGAACACACTTCTACAAGACCTGCTGTAGAAACCCTTACTTCATTCAGCATATTATGAGCCGAGATCTAGAAGTTCCTCAGCTTTAATTTAGAGGAAAAAAGGATTTGGATCAATATCCCTGCCTCAGAGCTAGAGGTTCAGCGTTCTTGGTTTCTCGTTCTAAAGTGAACACCTAAGAAGACCTTGCCCAGATCCTGCACGGCCCGTCTACATCTGGATTGTCAGGATGCGTTTCTTTACTGAACAGCCCGACGTTCTGCTCAGGGCTCTGTGTGGACGGTGGCTGCGTCTCTGTTTCATGCTGTGAAGTAATCCAGTCTCATCATAATCAAAGCTGAAATGAGTTAAATCTGTCTTTGGCCGCGGCAGACTGCACACATCACTGCTGTAAACTGTAGCACATTAACAGCGGGGCGCTTTAGGCCCTCTGCTCAAAGCTTGACTCTGCAGCGCTAAAACCATGAGCTGCCTCAGTCCCTGCTGCTGCTTTTTTTATTGAATCATCGTGCATCAGTGTTGAACTGGAATAATATCTGGGTCCACTCCCATGTTTGACAAATAGGTTTGTTCATCTTGGAAAAAAGATTTACTTCACTGCATTTCTGACCCATAAAATCACCTCGGTTTGCTGCTACTGGGGTCTTATTCTCACTAACAGTCAGGCACCTCTGGTTCTCATCGGGCTCATCAGCAGCAGTTTCCATCTGCTTGAGTTATTCAATAGAGAAATATTACAAGAGAGAAATATTTGTACAGACTGTCTCTGTTAAACAGGAAGATTGAACTTCCTTTTCAGATGAATGATGCCTTTTTTCTCCTCCTTCCTTTCAGTCTGAACTTATTTAGCGGTCTGTGTCCAAAACGCACCAGGACTCCTGTTTGTATCATTCCCATCTTTAATGTAAACACCTCCATCAAACCGTGACTCAACTGATACATTAATCTTGTTTCTTGACTCACCAGCTTTGACCGCCTCTAGATTCCTTTTATGTTTTGTGCCGTTTTGAAATAAATTGACCTGAACTACTGATGCAGAATAATTGAACCCATTTATGTTGATTTGATCTTTATGTTGCAGATCTGTTCTTGCTGTAAGCTGAAGGTTTTTGTTTTCAGCGTCAGGTTTGCAGGGTTTATATGTACTCTGGTTGAGTTTAAAGCATAAAGAACAGTTATTGTAATAAATGGCCTCAGAAACTAATATAAAATGTAAAAATAAAGCTTCTTAGCCCAGGTGCACTACAAGGACCCTGCAGAGCATCTCCTCAGCAACCCCCAGTTCTGCTGACCTGCTGCCTCCCTAAACCCCATATTCTTCCCGGACCACGAATAACACACATGGCCAACAACTGCCAAATTTCAGGATTAATTGAATTGTAATAAGTTCCTGGTTCATATTTCATTCATCGTCAGGTCTTGCGATCCTTGAGCCATCTCGAGGTCATGGCAAACGTTTTAAGCTGTTCAAAATTTTGGTGCAGAACGTCCGAATCCAAAACATCTCAGTTAATTCTTAACATATTGGTAGTTAATTCTATCGCAGCTGATTTCTAACTGATTGGTAGTCATTCTTACATGTTCTTAACTCTGGGATTCATGAAGCAGGGGTTACCCCAAAGAAATAAGAAAAATTATTTATAAAATAATTTATACATAAAATAAATATTTAAAAATAAATAAAAAAGAAACAAAATGAAATTTTATTTTTATTTTTTTTATCACATTTTAAAACCAAATGCATCACATAAAACATTTTAACTTAATATCAACAATCACCATTTAAATAACGTTCACTGCTAGTCCCTCATTTACTTTTTATTATATCTTGATGGAAAATCCTACAGATTGTCAAGAATAGTAATAAATTCAGATTTAATCGCACCTGATTCGTAAATGCATTTAGCATGTTAACTGATTCCTAATGTTCATGGAGTATTTTAATAGATTTGTGTAAACTGTACTGAATTCTTGACAATATTCTTGCGACTCAAGAATCTAACAAATTATCTTCATCTATTATAACCGCGTCGTAACTGAATTTTACGCCGTCACAGATTGGACCAAATATTCGCAAATTTCCAAGAATCCTCACAAATCCTTAAATGATGCAAATCTTTTGGGTCCATGTTATTCATGATCTGTGTGGAATAGTAACATAAATAAGAACAGGATTCCTGCACAGCTCTGAAGAAATAAAATGGGATCAATTAAAACCAAAGAAAGTGTGATTAACCTAATTATCAGATTAAGATAAATGACAGATTATTGTTCAACTTTATAAATCAATAATTTGACTTGAGAGGTGGCAGAAAAGTCCTCAGATATTTAAAAACGTTTAAACGTTTATTTTACACTCAACAAGAAGAAGAAAACAGATTACTGCTGATTCCATTTTAGGAAGTTGCGTTCAGGAACCCTGTTGTTGCTTTTTCACGGCTCTGTTGTAACATTCGTGTGGCACCGGTGTCAGATTGTGTCCAGCTTCAAAGCCACCACATCCAGAGCAGTCTGCCAGCTGGTCAAGGAGTATGTTGGCCACAGGGACGGCATCTGGGACCTCAGTGCCACAAGGACCCAGCCTGTGGTGCTCGGTACCGCATCTGCAGGTACGTTCTGACAAACTCATTTGGTTTGTTGGGTTTTTCCTCATTCATACTGTCTGCTTTCTTTCAGCATAGCTTGAATATTTAGACTTCTTCTGCTGTTTTATTTACTGGTTGAACATTTATTGTCACCCCTGGTAGAGAGGTGTAAAGAGCCCTCACATAAATATTTTTGCAGTAGTATAATTCAAGCTTTTTGAGATAATTTATGCAGTTGGGAAAAAAATAAACGTAATATTTGTTTTTAACCAAAACGCTGCAATCACATTAGTTGGTTCTCCTAACAATCTTTTTAAAATAAAAATGACTGGAGCTTTTCTAACATTTTGACTTGAATTTCTTTAGTTAATCCGAGTTTCTGGGAACTTTTGTATTACTTTGTTTCTCTTGGATGTAAATATGACACAGATACCAATTTCTGTTAGCCACTGACCACCAGGCTGTATATTTCATGGAGGTAATTTACTGGTAAAAAACTACAGCAAAGAGGGGCACTTCAGGTTTACAAGGTCTCCATAACAACCATTATATGCTTCCTCGTTTAGGTCAGGAAACTGCCTTTTCTGTCCTGCTGAGATTTAAAGTTTTCAACAACAAACACCGGACGACCGGAAAAGGGTGGCTTGTCCTCTTCAGGTTGGAGGGGAGTTCCTGCCTCAAGTGGAGGAGTTTAAGTATCTCGGGGTCTTGTTCATGAGTGAGGGAAGAATGGAGCGGGAGATCGACAGACGGATCGGTGCAGCTGCCACAGTAATGAGGGCGCTGTGCCGGTCCATTGTGGTGAAGAGAGAGCTGAGCCGAAAAGCAAAGCTCTCAATTTACTGGTCGGTCTACGTTCCTACCCTCACCTATGGCCATGAACTTTGGGTCATGACCGAAAGAACGAGATCCCGGATACAAGCGGCTGAAATGAGCTTCCTCCGTAGGGTGGCCGGGCACTCCCTTAGAGAAAGGGTGAGGAGCTCGGCCATCCGGGAGGAGCTCGGAGTAGAGCCGCTGCTCCTCCACATCGAGAGGAGCCAGTTGAGGTGGCTCGGGCATCTATACCGGATGCCTCCTGGACGCCTTCCTCTGGAGGTGTTCCAGGCACGTCCCACCGGGAGGAGGCCCAGGGGACGGCCCAGGACACGCTGGAGGGACTATGTCTCTCGGCTGGCCTGGGAACGCCTTGGGCTCCCCCTGGAGGAGCTGGAGGAGGTGTCTGGGGAGAGGGACGTCTGGGTGTCTCTGCTGAGTCTGCTGCCCCCGCGACCCGGTCCCGGATAAAGCGGAAGGCGACGAGTACGAGTACAACAAACATTCCAGATGGGTTAGGTGTGAATCAAGATGAATTTATGAAGAATTACATCATACACAGTGGAAAGCATGGTGGAGAATCTGTGATGCTGCGGGCCTTTAAAACATTGTAATGTTGTTGGACTTCATGACATCTTGAATTCTTTGAAATACCAGAACATTTTAGATGAAAATCAGGTGACTCCTGCCAGAAAACTGAAACTGGTTGTCGTTGGGTCTTTGAGCAGGATAGCGGTCTAAAACATAGGGCCAAATCCACACAGAGAAGGTTTACCAGATAGCTTCTTGCATGGCCATCTACGGTTTATAGAAAACCTGTGGAAAGAGCTGAAGAGAAGACGGCAAAGAGAGAACCCAGGACTCTGGATCATCTACAGAGATTTTACTGAGAGGAATGATCGTAGACTTGAAGATCTCTCTGTTTGTTCCCAACTTGTGGAAAGGCATAAAAGAAGACGTCGTGCTGTCCTGTTTTCTTTTTAACAAATTTTTGTTCCTATAATTATTTAAATTGACCACTGTGTGATCATGCGTTAGATCTTGACCAAGGACACCAACAGATCTGTCCAAGTCTGTATGTATCTATTGCCCGTTTTCCATTAGTACCAACAGAGCGGTTCGCTACGGACCTGAACCAGACCGTCGGTCACTGATTGGTTGGAGGGTGGTGGTCACCTGGTCGCAGCATATTTCAGTAACTAATATCTTCAACTGTTTAAGGGTTTTATGCTGGGCTTATTGTGTATATGATCACTATAGCAAGCTAGCATTAGGTAGCGTTAGCTTTGCCCTTACAGGTCCTCTAGCTCGTATCCTTCTGTTTGATACGGCATGCCTTCCCTCTCTCTCCTGTACTGATCCAGAGTGCTTCATCTTTCTGTCCAGAACCTTTCTGGTTCTCTTCTGTGTCTCTGAGTCTGACAGCAGCCATGAACAGAGCAGTAGTCTAGGTTGTTGTTGGGTTTTTGTCTCTAAAACATCACTTTGGACTGTGGGGCCGCCTTGTTATTAACGATCCCCCCGCATTGAGAAGGTACACTATTGTAATGGAAAATGAATTGAACCGTGTTAAACTGACCCGATTCGAATAGATTAGGTACTAATGAAAAATAGGCAAATAATTGCACTCAGACAGCTTTTATTACTCAGTTTTAACAGGTTGAAAACAATAAATCTGCATCGGTTATGGTTGTCTGGTTGTTAAATCCGCTGAAAACTGTTGATTGTTGATTTACTTCTGACAGACCACACCGCGATGCTGTGGAGCATCGAGACCGGAAAATGCCTCCTCAAATACCTGGGCCATCAAGGATCAGGTACCGATCCAAACACTGGATGTTATTGAGTTTGTTGTAATACTTGCTGTTTGGGTTTAATGTGTTGCAGCCTAGTTGGACAGCATAGAAACAGCATTGATGTTTGGTCTAATCGAACTCGATACATTTTTCTGTTTTTCTGCAGTCAACTCCATTAAGTTCCACCCCACTGAGCAGATGGCTCTAACAGGTAATCATCCATACTTTTAATTTATTTTAGTCATTTTTTAATTACAGTACTCAAGCTCCATTTCTTAAAGGTGTCTTTGCAGCCATGTTCATAGAAGCCTCCTCCTCTCCTGCAGCTTGTTGCCTGTTATTACAACTCTGTAAACTCTTGACTGGAAAATTTATTCCCAAACACTTTATCTATAGATTTGGGCGATGGCCTTTTTGTACTGATGCATGTTTTAAGTTTAAACTCTACACCAGCTAATAAATGCTCTGAAGCAGAGATGATGCATTTTATTATTTTATATACTGTTTTTAATTCAGTAAGTTGAGCACTACCAACTAATAAGTGGTTACCTGGTTATTAATTTCCTGCATCTGCTGCAGAAGTCTTTAGATTCATGGAAACTCTGCATGTTGAATGTTTAAAATGGAAATCTGGAAGTCTGCTACACAAACACTGAAAGATGTAGAGATCATGGAGATTTTAAACCCACCCTGTTTCTGAAGCTTGTTTTAACGTGTTTCACTACATATGCACCGATACCGTCCCAATCTTTAAGTCACTACTTTTTAGTTTTTGTTTCACCCTAACGGTCATGAAATCCTTGGTCTCCTCCCTGCAGCCTCTGGAGATCAGACGGCGCACATCTGGAGATACATGGTGCAGCTTCCTGCTCCCCAACCTGTCGCTGACACCACTGTGAGACAGATCTGCACCTGTGCTTGTTTATCATAAAGACTCTTTATGTTTCTGCGGCTGAATTCACTCACCTGTCCATCCTGCTGCAGCTGACGCCCTGTGAAGACGACGTGGACTTCTCAGATAAAGACGACGCCGACGGCGAGGTTGAGGGGCCCAACGACTGCCCTTCAGTCCGCGTACCGATCACGACGCTCCGCAGCCATCAGGGCGTGGTGATCGCTGCTGATTGGCTAGTGGGGGGCAAGCAGGTGGTGACGGCCTCCTGGGACCGAGCCGCCAACCTATATGACGTGGAGACTTCAGAGTTGGTCCACTCGCTCACTGGTAGGAAGCAGAGAATGTTCCAGCATTACAGTCATGTTTAGTTTAAGGCTTTAAAACACATCTGCTGCAGGCCATGATCAGGAGCTGACCCACTGCTGCACCCACCCCAACCAGCGTCTGGTGGTCACTTCATCCAGGGACACCACCTTCAGGCTGTGGGACTTCAGAGACCCGTCCATCCACTCCGTCAACGTCTTCCAGGGACACACAGAGTCAGTCTGACACGCACACTAATGTATTTCATACCAGAAGGTTACTGAACACTCTGAATGTTCATGTACCGAGACATTAATTCTACTAAAATAGAAAAAACTAGAAGTAAATGAATAGTTTTTCCTCAATTTCTCACCTTTCAACAACAAACCTTAATGTATTTCTCTAGGAATTTATGTGATAGACCGACACAAAGAGGTGAATAATTTAAAGTGATCAAAGCTGGTAGAGACATAACGTCCGTCTTTACATGTTTCTGGTTCTGCTCATCAGAACCTTTTTCCAGTTCAATTGTTGAATGGGAGTCAAACCAGTGTGAGAAAAGAGGAAAAAGAACAACAAGAACTGTACTGGTGGAAGAACCGGATCACTGCACCACTATGAGATGAGATTAATGAGTTTAAAAAGAAAAATAAATGCTAAAAATATAGAAAACATTGTATACATCATGCTAGACATATAACAATCCTACAGATGTCTGAAATAAAACTGACCCTGCATAGAGTTCAAGCTGTTCCTGCTCTTCCAACCTGTTTCCTGGTCCTCTGCAGCACAGTGACGTCCGCCGTCTTCACTGTGGGAGATAACGTGGTGTCAGGCAGCGACGATCGGACCGTCAAGGTGTGGGACCTGAAGAACATGCGGTCGCCAATAGCAACCATTCGCACCGACTCTGCCGTCAACAGGTGTGTGAGCTGCAAACACCCAGTAGGACAGAACCAGGAGGCTGAGCAGTGGGACATGATCTGTCCTACCTGTTCATACATGTCTCTGAATAATGATGACAGCCCCTTTCAGTCTGCTCTGCTTCTCAGTTCAGCAGGAAGATGGGAATAATTTACTGAACTTAATGTGGATGAATTGTGTTCTCACCTGCTCCACTTCCTGTTTCCATCAGGATCAGCGTGTCGGTGAACCAGAAAATCATCGCTCTTCCTCACGACAATCGGCAGGTCCGACTGTTCGACATGTCCGGAGTGCGACTGGCTCGACTCCCGCGGAGCAACAGACAGGTCGGTCGGCAGGACAAATGTGACGAGATGAAGACTAAAAAGGTTCAGTGGAAACATGAAGACATTAAACTGGTGGACAGTCAGTTTACCAGAGAGATCAGCTGTTAGACGTGAGGACAGTGATGGGAATTTTATTGGAAGCCCTTTACGCTGTGGATGAATCCTTTACTTTACTCGAAGATTAATTCATTCACAAATAAGTATTTACTCTGTTCTCACAGAGGGGAAAAAATATGAAAAGCTTAATATTAAAAGTATTTCTGACGCTGGAGAAGTGTGAAAATGGAAAAATGTTTTTTATTTCTTTATATCCTGTCTTAAATTTTCCAGTCAGGGCAGAAAATTTGCTGTAAATTTATTGTGAATATTTTTGGTTTATTTAAAAATTAGCGAAAAAGGACTGGGAATTCTGGGAATTTTATGCCTGGAAACATGAAGTTTGGACCTAAACCAAATGCAGGAACCCTAAACTGAACCATAAACCTGAGTTTAAATGAAGCTAACAGGTTGTCCAGTAGATTTTAGACCATTTGAGTTGTGCTGAATGTTTGAATGAAAGACTCAGTTTTTAACTCTGAAGTTTGTTGTTAGATCAAAGCTGATGGCTGGATGTTGTTGTTCAGGGTCATCGTCGGATGGTTTGCTGCTCCGCCTGGTGTGAGGACAACACCACCTGCAACCTGTTCACCTGCGGCTTCGACAGGCAGGCCATCGGCTGGAACATCAACATCCCGGCTCTGCTGCAGGAGAAATGATCTCCTCCTCTTCCTCCTTCTTCTTCACATTGTTAGCACACAGTGAAACCTCACCCACAGCGTGTGTTGGTGTGTCGTTGGTCTTAAAGACAGATGTAAGCAGTTTAGTTTAGATGTTGGTTTTCTTAGTGTGACTCGCTGTGGCTGACAGGATGGAGTCTGTCTTTTAAGCCTTAGCAGAGTTTAAGTCCTCAGATAAGACTTTCTACAGGCTGAGGGGCTTTACAAGCATCTGTCTCTCTTTTCTTCACCGTTAGGAACAAAAACAAAGCTCTGAACCACTCGCTGATGAAAGCACAAACATGTAAAGATGCTCCTTCTGACTGAAAGTGAACACAGGACACATTTGAAGCTCCAAGTCTAGATTCTCTGTGCTGCTTGTATCTGTTTCCTGCTGCTTTCAGCTGCAAAACACTGAATCTAATGTGCGCCACTAACAGCAGATTAAAGGAAACATCTGTGAATTTCTCTGGTTTGGTGTTGCACATCTCATTAGTTAATACGTGTTCACTTTTAATGTTTTTGTGTTTATAAACTTAAATCAATGTTTTCCTCCTACAGACAGAAGGTAGATCAGAGCAGTAACAGATTTCTTCTTATTTAGACAGTTTTCTCTGAAGAAACGTTTGCTCCTTGTTTTTGTTTGTTAGAGAAACAATGTCTGTTACAGATTTAATGTTTCAGGAGAAAAACTGTATTTACTGTTATATGTGGGGTCATGGATCGACTGTGGTTCTGTTGTTTCTGTAGCTGGACTCAGTTTATAACCTGGAGCAGTTCTAGTAAACTGATGGGCAAAAGTATTCATACGCCTTGAACTTTAGTCACATTAAAACCTAAACTACAGCGTGTTTCATTGGGATTTCATGTGATAGAACAACACAACGTTCTGCATATTGCTCCAGTTTAATACAGATGATAAATAGTTTCCAACATCTTTACAAATTAAAAAGCTGAAAGTGAGGCATGCATTTCTTTTAGTTTTCCACCACATTTAGCATTTTGCTTGTAGGCCATCCAGGGGAAGGTCTGGTCTCATCTGGCCAGAGCTCCTTCTTCTTCTGCTGTGAGGCAAACGACACATGAGACGTTTCTGTAGCTCTGGTTCCTGCAGCTCTTCCACAAAGACCAGATTTATGGAGTTCATGGCTGATATTTATCCTGTGGACAGATTCTCCCACCTGAGCTGTGGATCTTTGCAGCTCCTCTGATAATTGCTCTGCTTGCTGGTCCTCTCAGTTTAGGTGGACGGTCATGCCATGTTCAGATGATGGACTGACCAGACTGAACCAGAACTTTCTCTCTGACCTGTCTGCTGTGTTCCTTGGTCTCCATGATGCTGTTTGTTCTTCTCTCTGGAGAAGGTTTGTAGAAGATCTGCAGAGAATCCAGCAGGTTCCATTCTATGTATCTATGAAGGTGGGTTTCAAACATCTGGCTTCAGTCAACAGAAAGGGGCTGATTAGATGTTTCTCCAGGTGTTAATGTGGTGTCAAACAGAGATCCTCCTCTGATGTGGAAGCTCTTCCTCAGATGGTCGGTCCTGCTGTTGGTTCAGTACTTCATGATTGTAAAAACAACTTTAGTTTTTATAGCAGAACCTTTTAGCTCATTATTGTTGAACTATTGGGAAGATTCTGGCAGCGTCACCTTGGTTCTGCTTCATCAGAATAAGTCCAATCTCTGAGGAGCGTTGCAATGCGTTTTTCGTCACCTGCTAAGCTTTCTGCCTGGAAAACACTCAGCAAACGCTGCGTTCAAGGGAAATGG
The DNA here is from genome assembly GCF_021462225.1 of Girardinichthys multiradiatus. NCBI lineage: Eukaryota > Metazoa > Chordata > Actinopteri > Cyprinodontiformes > Goodeidae > Girardinichthys > Girardinichthys multiradiatus. The sequence continues at coordinate 42,574,641 of NC_061799.1, forward strand.
GATGTTCTGCTGTTTCTGTGATTGAAACGGTTCATCAGAACAAAGTCTGTGGTTCTGTTCTGGTGAGATGATCCATTAAATGTGATTCAGGTTGGAATAAAGAGCAGTTCTGCAGGACGCTGACATGAAGGTTTCCTTTCCTCAGTGGGAACAGATCCAGTTTCTGTGGACAGCCACAGCTTCTGTGTTTGAATATTCAGTCACATTTTACTGCTGCTGTTTGCAAACTGAAACAAAGAAATGTTTCCAACAGCAAAAAGAGTTCAAAATAAACTGAATTAGAATGAAAAACCAGCAGAAATTAGGTTGAAATCAACTGAAATCCCTGCAGTTCTGGTCAAAAAGCAAATGGAAAGTTTAACCTGCCCTGAGGTTCAAACTGTTTGGGTCATAAAAAATCTGGAATAAATTAAAGTTAAAAATGTCTGTAAATATGATGCTAAAAACTGTAGAAAGTGAATCAGTGGAACAGATACAGTAAATTCCCCTGAATCCAGAAACAATGTCTTACTTTAATACTTTAGGTCTTTATTTGTTGAAAACACATTAATGTACATCAACAATATTAGATTTAAATTTACAGTAAATATCTTTAATGACCCTTTCATAAAAATACCATAAATTCACTCATTAAGTTTCTGTCTTTATTATAGATTTTTCTGCTAAACATCCTGTAAATTTTAAGTTTGAAATAAAAATATGTTGAACGGCTGCATTGTCATTTTTCACTGAACTAATGGAGCTAAAAGGTCAAAGAGCATCAACACAGTGTGGTTTCCAGCTGAGATGTTTCAGACGTGTCCACCTGGTTGCTGTTGGACATCCCTGCTTTAAATGACGTGAAGAAAATGAACAGCTGTCTGTTTGTGTGGGAATGTTGGAGCTTTCCTGGAACGTTTTCCTCCTCACAGACACTTTCAGCAGGTTTCACTGCACTCCACTGCATGTTCTACCAACACTGAGCTTCTTTCTTCCATCTTCATGATTCAGATGTTTGAACTGAATGTTGGGCCACGCCTTTCACACCATCAGTCTCTCTCACTGAGCATCGGCCGTCTGGGACCTTGAAGCCTTGAGAAACTGAGGCTGCTTGGTGTTAACAGTGTTCTGTGTGCTCCATGTAGAACAACAAACACAACAGCTCAGACCTAAAACAATGAGCCCAGATTAGTGGATTATAGCTGGTTAACGAGGCACAAGCATCTGCTGCTGGAATAAAAATAAACCATCTGTGTTATTTCTTTCTGACTTGCTGCTTTTTGATTGGTTTTCCTCCCAGACCAACTGTGGACTAGTTGGATTTGTAGAAATGGAAACAGTTCAGGCTGGAACATGAGGAGTTGAACAGATATATGAAGTGTGAGGAGCTCCTGGAGGTCTGGATCCACAAACTGAAGCTTTTAGATTTACAGGACACGAAACACACAAACACAAAAATAATCAAACAATAACTTTATTTACAGTGATTTAAAACAGATTTATTCTATATAACTAATAATAATGAAGCAATAATAAACACTTCCTGGACTCCATGTCATGTAACAACACAACCTTCCTGTAGGGGGCAGTATGCCATCACCAACAGAGTTAAACAGTGAAGAAACATGACAGCTTTATTGTGAAGTTTCTCCTCCTAAAAATCAACAAGACATGAAATCAGCTCAAGTCCACAATGAGACAATATCTGTTGTCTCCTGTGAGTCAGGACTCAACAAAATGTGTTCAAACAAGAAGGTGATCAAAGAACTGGTTTCACTTCTTCAACCTGGGAATCATTTGATTATTCTTGTTATTCTTTTGTTCTTTTTATCATCTGCAGTTTCAGCGAAGAATATTGAGACATTAAATTAAACTATACAAAACAGAAAGCGCTGTTGATATAGGCTTGAAATAGACATGAAATAATGATACGAAAATCGTTTGCCAAAAAAAAAAAACAACCCAAAAACAACAAATGGAACAATAACTGATTTTGATTTATTAAAGTTTACATAATTCAGCTGAGTCTCCAGTATTAAAACCAATGCAAAGTCCAGCATGTAGCGGCTGAGTGAATGTGGTCTGGACTCTGTGGAGGAGAGTCATGGTTTCAGAGACGCTGTAGAAGGACAGAAGACCTGCTCTGTGATCCAGGTACACTCCTACTCTGGAGGAACCAGGACCTGAGATACAGGTTTTGGTATTGTTGTACCAAAATGAATTACCATTTTTTTCAAAAACTAAGGCCCAAGATTTGTCATTATGTCCAAACACACATTCAATCCCTTTTCCTGCTCTGCTGATGTTCTTGTATGCGACTGCTACATAAACTAATGACCCTCTCCTCTCCACCTCCCAGTAACAACGTCCAGTCAGACTCTCTCTACTCAGAACCTGAGGATAATTAGTGAATCTGTCTGGATGACTAGAATAAGACTGAGGTCGACCCATCCATGTCACCTTCCTGTTCTCCTCTGATAGTAACAGCCATGTGTTTGTTGTGTTTGGATCCAGTGTGATTTCACATGAATATTTTAAGAATCCAGCTCTGCTCTTTGGTTCTGGTTCTGACTGTAAAACCTCCACCTCAGTGAGGGTCAGTGAGATGTTTGTCCATGTGTCTCTCAGGATGTCCTGTAGTTTATCTCTGAGCTCTGACACAGCTGCTGTCACATCCTCAAAGTATCTCAGAGGACGGATATTGATGCTGGATGAGTGTGTAGACTCACTGAGTGCTGACAGTGAGGGGTAGTTGTGGAGAAACTGGTTGTGATCTTCTGTGTTTGAGAGCTGCTTCAGCTCAGCGTCTTTCCTCTTCAGCTCAGTGATCTCCTGCTCCAGCTTCTCCTGAAGCTCTTTGACTGGACTCACTTCAGTTTCCTGCTGGGATCTGATCTGCTGCTTCACATCAGAGCTTCTTTTCTGGATGAGACGGATCAGCTCAGTGAAGATCTTCTCACTGTCCTCCACTGTTTTATCAGCAGAGTGATTGATGGCCTCCACCTCCTGTTGAAGCAGCTTCACATCTTTCTCTCTGTCCTGGATTCTCTGCTGGATTTCTTCTCGTCTCACCTCCAGCTCTCTCTGCCTCTCAGTCCTTTCTGCTGCAGCTGAGACTGTGTCGTGACCTTTATGTTCATCCACAGAGCAGAGATAACAGATACACTTCTGATCAGTACGACAGAACATCTTCATTACCTCATCATGACGAGAGCAGATGTTCTCCTGGAGGTTCTTGGAGGGCTCCACCAGCTTGTGTTTCTGTAATGTAGCTGATTTATAATGAGGCTGAAGATGTTTCTCACAGTAAGAGGCCAGACAGAATAAACAGGACTTGATGGCTTTCAGTTTTCTTCCAGTGCAGAAATCACAGGCCACATCTTCAGGTCCAGCATAGCAGTGATCAGCAGGAGCAGCTTGGAGTCCAGTCTTCTTCAGCTGCTCCACTAAAGCTGCTAACATGGAGCTTTTCTTCAGAACGGGCCTTGGTGTAAAGCTCTCCCTGCACTGAGGACAGCTGTGGATTCCTTTCTGATCCTCTTCATCCCAGTGTGTTTTAATACAGTTCATACAGTAACTGTGTCCACAGGGAATAGTCACTGGATCCTTCAGTAGATCCAGACAGATCGAACAGGAGAAGGTTTCTCTGTCCAGCTGATTCTGCTCCATTTCTCCTCTCAGTCTCAGTGACTTTGTGAGTTTCAGTTCCTGAAAACAGAAACAGGTTTAATTTCTGATGTATGAATCATGTGTCAGTGCAGAGAGGCTGCAGCCAATCAGCTTTCACCTTCAGCAGATGTTGGTTCCACCCAGCTTCAAGGTGTGTTTGAGAGGAGGAAGAAGAGGGAGGAAGATCAAGTTTCTGCAGCCTGCAGAATAAGCAGCAGAGCTGGAAAATCTAACATTTGCCTCCTTGTTTACAAGAAAGAGGTTTTTATATATTGACATTCCTTCCTCTGTAAAACTTCTTGTCTCCATTTCAATAGTTTCTCAAAGTTAATTTAGGTTTTGTTTTGTTGATTCATCTCAGAAGAATTTCAAAAATGATATTTCAAACTTCACTGTAGTAAAATGTTTCTCCTCAGTTCATGTAAGGAGTGTGTTCTTGATAACTGAAGGTGAAACCAAAGATCTCATCTTCTCAGAATCAGAATCAGAATCAGAAAAGCTTTATTGCCAAGTACGTTTTTGGACATACAAGGAATTTGTTTTGGCGTAGTTGGTGCAATAAAATACAAATTAAACAGTATAAACATATCTACAATATAATATAAATATATGTGCACAGTTTTAAGTGAGTGAGAGTAAATATAGAGCAGTACAACAGTGCAGGTGATCATTGTGCAACTAAAGCAGGAGTCCAAGCTGAGCGTTAATGTAACTCATAGAGTTACAGGTTACAGGTGTCCTGTCAGCAAAAAAGGGGGGGGTGTGGGGGAAAGGGACAGTGTCACGGTGGTTTCCGGGCTTTGTTAACCAGGCTGGTGGCAGATGGGAAAAAACAGTTCTTGTGGCGTGAGGTTTTGGTCCAGATGGACCGCAGCCTCCTGCCAGAGGGGAGAGTTTCAAAGAGTCTGTGACCAGGGTGGGAGGGATCAGCCAGAATCTTCCCTGCCCGCTTCAGGGTCCTGGAGGTGTACAGTTCCTGGAGCGACAGTAGACTGCAGCCAATCACCTTCTCAGCAGACCGAATGACACGCTGCAGCCTGCCCTTATCCTTGGCTGTAGCAGCGGCGTACCAGATGGTGATGGAGGAGGTGAGGATGGACTCAATGATGGCTGTGTAGAAGTGCACCATCATAGTCTTTGGCAGGTTGAATTTCTTCAGCTGCCGCAGGAAGAACATCCTCTGCTGGGCTTTCTTGATGAGGGAGCTGATGTTTGGCTCCCACTTGAGATCCTGGGAGATGATGGTTCCCAGAGGGTGATGGGGGCAGGTGGGGCTGGGTTCTGCCTGAAGTTCACAACCATCTCCACTGTCTTTAGAGCGTTGAGCTCAAGGTTGTTCTGGCTGCACCAGTCCAACAGATGGTCCACCTCCCATCTGTACGCAGACTCATCACCATCAGAGATGAGTCCGATCAGGGTGGTGTCGTCCGCAAACTTCAGAAGCTTGACAGACTGGTGACTGGAGGTGCAGCTGTTGGTGTACAGGGAGAAGAGCAGAGGAGAGAGAACACAGCCTTGGGGGGAACCGGTGCTGATGGTCAGGGAGTCAGAGACGTGCTTCCCCAGCCTCACGCGCTGCTTCCTGTCAGACAGGAAGTCAGTGATCCACCTGCAGGTGGAGTCGGGCACACTCAGCTGGGAGAGCTTCTCCTGTAGCAGAACTGGGACGATGGTGTTGAAGGCAGAGCTGAAATCCACAAACAGGATCCTGGCGTAGGTTCCTGTGGAGTCCAGGTGCCGGAGGATGAAGTGAAGGGCTAGGTTGACTGCATCATCTACAGACCTGTTGGCTCTGTAGGCAAACTGCAGGGGGTCAAGGAGGGGGTCGGTGATGTCTTTTAGGTGTGAGAGCACAAGGCGCTCAAAGGACTTCATCACCACAGAGGTCAGGGCGACGGGTCTGAAGTCATTAAGACCTGTGGTCCTTGGCTTCTTGGGAACAGGGACGATGGTGGAGGACTTGAAGCAGGCTGGCACATGACATGTCTCCAGTGAGGTGTTAAAAATGTCTGTGAAGACTGGAGACAGCTGATCAGCGCAGTGCTTCAGGCTGGCTGGTGAGACAGAATCCGGACCAGCAGCTTTCCGGGGGTTCTGTCTCCTGAAGAGTTTGTTGACGTCCCTCTCCTGGATGGAAAGAGCCGTCCTCGGCGTGGGTAGGGGGCTGGTGGGGGGGAACTTCAGGGTGGGGGTTGGAGGTGCCAAGGCCCCTCTTGAGGTTGGGGAGGTGGGGGTGGTGGATTGTGGCTGCAGCTGTTGGGGGGCGTCGTGGGAGATGGTTGCAGGACTGTCCCTTTGTCTTTCAAAGCGGCAGTAGAACTCGTTCAGGTTGTTGGCGAGGCGTCGGTCGTTGATGGAGTGGGGGGCTTTCGGCTTGTAGTTGGTGATTTGCTTGAGCCGTTTCCAGACAGACGCAGAGTCGTTGGCTGAGAACTGGTTTTGGAGCTTCTCAGAGTACAGTCGTTTGGCCTCTTTCACTGCCTTGCCAAACTTGTACTTTGCCTCTCTGTATATGTCTTAGTCCCCACTCCTGAAGGCCTCTTCCTTATCCAGTCTTAACCTTCTGAGTTTAGCTGTAAACCAGGGTTTGTCGTTGTTGTAACTCACCCTGGTGCATGATGGTACACAGCTGTCCTCACAGAAGCTGATGTAGGAAGTCACAGCCTCTGTGTACTCGTCCAGACTGTTGGTAGTAGTCCTGAACACATCCCAGTCTGTACAGCCTAAACACGCCTGGAGATTCTCCACAGCCTCACTGCTCCACTTCCTTGTCGTCCTCACAACAGGTTTGCAGAGCTTTAGTTTCTGCCTGTATGCAGGAATCAGGTGGACCATGATGTGGTCGGATTGGCCCAGTGCAGCACGTGGGACGGCGTGATAAGCGTCTCTGATGGTGGTGTAACAGTGATCCAGAATGTTGTCCTCTCTGGTCGGACATTTTATAAACTGTCTATATTTGGGGAGTTCGTGGGTCAGATTACCTTTGTTAAAGTCACCAACGACGATTACTAAGGAGTCCGGGTTGGTCCGCTCCACACTCAGTATCTGGTCGGCGAGCATGCGCTGTGCGACCTGCACGTTAGCTTGCGGCGGGATGTAAACACTGACCAGGATGAACGAAGCGAACTCACGGGGGGAATAGAAAGGCTTACAGTTTATGATGAAGGATTCCAGGTCTGGAGAACAGTGCTGCTGAATCACTGTCACGTCGTTGCACCAACCACTGTTGAGGTAGAAACAGATTCCTCCACCTTTCGCTTTGCCGGAGAGTTCCGTGTCTCTGTCCGCTCTGTAGAGCTGGAATCCTGCCAGCTGCAGCGCAGAGTCCGGTATTAATCCACACAGCCACGTCTCCGTGAAGCACAAAACTGCCGATGAATAAAATCCCTGTTTTTCCCCAACAACAGTTGTAGTTCCTCCATTTTGTTGGGAAGTGAGTTAGAGAGAAATATTCCAGGTAACGGTGTTCGTAGTCCACGCTGGCGAAGTCGTACCAGCACCCCAGCCCGTTTCCCTCTCTTCCGGCGTTTCACCGCGTGAACAAAGGTGAGCGCACCTTTGACCAGAATGTCCAAATATTCCAGAGCAGTAGGCAGAAAAGTTGGAAATAACTCCTCTGGTGTAGCAGCCCTGATGTTCATGAGTTCTTCTCTGGTGAGAGAGCTCCGGGTACCATCACAGAAGACCGTTTTAAAGCAAAAAACAAAACAAAACAATGCGCACCAACACGCCGAGGCGACCATCTGCGGCGCCATCTTGGATCATGATCCAGCATCACATGAGACACTCCTGATGAACTTCAGCCTTTTGTGACACACATGTATTTTCATCTGGTTGATGTAACTTTGTGTTTTCTGTAAATATAAACTGAGCACTTTGGGATTTTTTTTCAGAAACAGAAACTTACTGCTGGTTTAATACCAGTTTCTGCCACAAGGGGGCAGCATCAGTCCACACTGTCTAGTGAAAAAAGTTCACTGAGTTTATTAAACTCTAACACACTTTAGTTTTCTTACATTCAGACTAATCATCAGTTTACTTCAGATATGTCTGAATATGAGTTCATATAAAATCTGCTACACTGTAAAAAAACAATTTTCTTTGCTTAAAAACTATTTTCCGTTGTGAAAACTTTAAAAAATCAGTTTGAAAAATTAGGGACATTAATTGAAGTCAGTCTGGAAAACCAACGTAGCTTCAAACTTATTTAGTGAGTTGTCAGTACTTCTATCTCTAAGTTGCAGGTTGTTGCAACGGGTCAAAGTTCTGCTAACTTTAGAACTTTTGTTTGAAATGCAGAAAAACCAACTTCTGGTTTTTAAATTTGAGGATGTGTGTTACTTGGACAAGGAGCCCGCAGAGGTAAGTTTTGCTCTCATTTAATTAGATTAAAATGGGTTTGGAATCCCTTGTAAGCATAAATAGTTGGATATTAGTGTAAACATTTTACTATGAGGATATGAGCTTTATGGAGGGAATACTGCCCACTGAGAGCCAATGGCTGCAAGGCTACGAATACATTAGTTTAACATGTTGGTGGCCATGAATATTGTAATAAATTAGACCAAAACATTTTAGCAGGTACCCACATATTGAAACTGTGTCCCTCACCAAAGACATTTATTTGCATGGGACTCGGTATGCAGAGGGTCTGGTTCTGTCAGCTGGACCCTGCAGTGGACCTCCAGAGGTCTATAAAACCATGAAAATAGTAATCAACATTAAAAAGGTGGTTTTCATTGGCAAAAAGCTTACATCTTGGTACCTGGAGCATTTTAGGTCTTTTGAGCTTGTGGAGAGCATCTACACAGAACCTCAGATTCTGGATCTGGAGGTTCTCAACCACCATCTTCCATTAGCTGCATCCAAAGTGGGAAGGAAGGATCTAGTGACTCCAAAAGTGTAAATCCATTGTGTTGCTTCATGACTGCTGATGTTGGAACATTTGCTTTTATTTCCATGTAAAACTGAGGTGATGTTCTCATTGTTTTGCTTTTAAAATGTGTGGAGAAACAATGGTTGTTGAGGAAAAGCAGAGAAGTTGTATATTCACACATTTTTGTTTCTAAAAGCATTTTTGGCTGCTTTTCGCTTTAACATTGAGCTAAAAGGTCAAAGAGCATCAACACAGTGTGGTTTCCAGCTGAGATGTTTCAGACGTGTCCACCTGGTTGCTGTTGGACATCCCTGCTTTAAATGACGTGAAGAAAATGAACAGCTGTCTGTTTGTGTGGGAATGTTGGAGCTTTCCTGGAACGTTTTCCTCCTTACAGACACTTTCAGCAGGTTTCACTGCACTCCACTGCATGTTCTACCAACACTGAGCCTCTTTCTTCCATCTTCATGATTCAGATGTTTGAACTGAATGTTGGGCCACGCCTTTCACACCATCAGTCTCTCTCACTGAGCATTGGCCGTCTGGGACCTTGAAGCCTTGAGAAACTGAGGCTGCTTGGTGTTAACAGTGTTCTGTGTGCTCCATGTAGTACAACAAACACAACAGCTCAGACCTAAAACAATGAGCCCAGATTAGTGGATTATATCTGGTTAACGAGGCACAAGCATCTGCTGCTGGAATAAAAATAAACCATCTGTGTTATTTCTTTCTGACTTGTTGCTTTTTGATTGGTTTTCCTCCCAGAACAACTGTGGACTAGTTGGATTTGTAGAAATGGAAACAGTTCAGGCTGGAACATGAGGAGTTGAACAGATATATGAAGTGTGAGGAGCTCCTGGAGGTCTGGATCCACAAACTGAAGCTTTTAGATTTACAGGACACAAAACACACAAACACAAAGATAATCAAACAATAACTTTATTTACAGTGATTTAAAACAGATTTATTCTATATAACTAATAATAATGAAGCAATAATAAACACTTCCTGGACTCCATGTCATGTAACAACACAACCTTCCTGTAGGGGGCAGTATGCCATCACCAACAGAGTTAAACAGTGAAGAAACATGACAGCTTTATTGTGAAGTTTCTCCTCCTAAAAATCAACAAGACATGAAATCAGCTCAAGTCCACAATGAGACAATATCTGTTGTCTCCTGTGAGTCAGAACTCAACAAAATGTGTTCAAACAAGAAGGTGATCAAAGAACTGGTTTCACTTCTTCAACCTGGGAATCATTTGTCATTTTATTACTGTGTTCACAGTCTTTGCTGCTAAAAGCAACAAGGAGGGAAAAACAGCAAATATTCTGGTTCTGATCAGCTGTTTTAGAGAACAATGTTGAGAAATTAACAAATTCAACAGAACCAGAACATCAAATCTGAAGAAAAACAAGTGCTGACAATCTCTGACTATTGATTTCTGTGAAGTTTAGACATAAAACAACAACGATCAAGAAAAAATCTGTTGTAAGATTCAAATCAGAATCAAACTCACTGAACCTTCAGTGGATTCTGTCTATTTGAGTTTACAGAACTCTGCAGAACCTCCAACCCAAACTCCAGCAAGTAGTGGCTGAGTGAATGTGAGAGAATTTAAGTACACCCTTTCATCAAACTTTTTGACAGGTGGGTGGGACTTCCGGTGAGGGTGGGATTTCCGGTTGGCGCCATGTGGGCAGGAGGTCACGTGGTCAAGCAGGTGGTGTGTCCAAGGGGGCGTAACAGTGGATGCTGATTGGTTGTCGTCATTAGGGGCGATACCTTAAATGAGTCAATTAAAACACAGGGGTGTGTTTGTCATAAATAGAACAAGACAAATATGGTATTATTGGAAACTGTTTGGCATCAGCACCAATTAAAAATAGAGGGGGTGTGTTTGTAAGCATCGTTAAACCTTGAATAACCCAATGAAAACAATAGGGCGTGCTTTAGTGTTTACTTTAAATACAGAGATAAAACTCTGCACTTTACATGCAGCATTCGTTGGAAAAAAGAACACCCGTTCAACAATGGCTAGAGTTAAGAGAGTTAATCGTCAAGCGAAGGAGAAACGCAACGCGTGCCAAGATGATGATGATGAACAAGCAACTGCATCATATACTTCCTCAACGGAGATACCTATCGGAATTCCAGTCATGACATACTCTACCGATGATGAGGATCCAACATCAACTTCAACAACCATGGTTGAAAATCAGACCTCGGTTCGGCCAAGAGGTATGTCAGTTCTGTGCGAAACCCCAGTGACCGTCTACCAGTATTCATCCCGTGAATTGAATGCTCCTAAGAAATCAACATACTACATCTGCAGGGTACAAAGACCCCCGTTCGACACTCTGCAGGAAGAATGGTCTTTGGAGCCATATGGCCTGGTTGGCAGCTGAGGTTATATTTTCATGTATGAAATAGGAGAGCTTTGCCTGTATCAATTGGATCAAGATAAGGTATTTAATGGATCACTGGCTCTGTGTACACTCACCCACAGCGACTGGGCTGTGTTAAGGCTTGCAATCCCGCACCTTAATGATAGTCCTGAAACAGTCTCAAGGCAGGAGAGGGAGAAAGAAGAAGAAGAAAATGAACTGTCTCCTCGACCTGTAAAACGGGCGAGAATGTTTCATATACCATCCGATGTTGAAATAGCTGAGAGAGAACCTCTCTTTAGCGCAGTGTGGGGGTCAAAAACCACAGCAAATGGCCGCTGGTCTTTTCGGGCAAGGAGACGCAGGAACAACCGGACGAGTCCCTCAGATCTGTTTGTGTTGGAGGCTTTCAATCAGGACTGCGGCGTATTCAAGACAATGCTGGCTCTGCCGTTTGAAGCTTGGGCAGAGAAGATGAGTGAAATTGGACATCGTCTTTCCGACCTTTTCCACAAGTCACGAAGTTGGATCGATGTCATGTCAGTGAAAAAAACGCTGACGTTTCCTGTTTTACGTTTAGAACGAACCCTCTTCTGAGGACACGCCCCTTCCTATGATATATATACGGGGGGGATAACTGCAAGCTCACAGACACTGAGAATCGTATCATGAGAATGAGTGGACCGACACCATACAGGGATCTCTACAACCACCGAGCAGAGATCCACTTCTCTCCTGAGCACGATGAAAGCTTCAACATTGGACCATATCATCCGCCTTCCCCTGACCTCTTCTCACCATCCACCTCAACATCCTCATTCTCAGAGAACAACTACAGTCCTGCATCACCTACAGGATACAACATGAAATATCTACCGCTTTCTCCAGACCTCTGCTCACCATCACCGCTATTCATGGCTGAGTCTGTAGACGCGAATGTCCTGCCTGAAGACATGAAGGTGGTCGTGGAGGAGGAGGTAGCCACCGGCTACTCACCCTCTACCGAAGCCCCTACACAAACCCTGGGACTGATGGAGGACCCTCAGCCTTCAGCAGAGGATGAGAGTAACCAGGAGGACGAAATTGACGGTTGGTTCTCAACCACCCTCATCAATACGGTGAAAACAGCGATACTTCATTTATTCAACATAACCTCTTTGAACTATCTCAGAGAAACCTGCTATGGATGTATAACGAACCACCCGAGCCAGCGTCAACACCATTGCCTGGAGGTATTGGTGGAGGATTATTACCAAGTCAACTTTCAATGCATCGTACGACGACTCGTAACCCCCAAACTCGTTCCTGCTATTCAGAATCTTCTGTTACTTCGACGCATACAAGCGGATGACTTCAGAGTGAAGACGATTGCCAAGACGGTTTTATATAAACTGAAATCGGTACAAGGCATCCACAGTGCAATAGCGCACGTTTATGATCGCATGGTCGATGAGAAACATCTCAAACAACTTAACTCTGTTTCAGAGTGCTATGGACTGACAAACTGATCTCACATGTTTGATGACTTGTTGTATCATTTTTTATTTTAGTATTCCAGTACTTTAATTAATCTGGATTATATGATTTTTCTTCTTTTTTTCTTTTTACTATTAAATACAATTAAAGTATGGGCCGCACGGTGGCGCAGTTGGTAGCACTGTTGCCTTGCAGCAAGAAGGTCCTGGGTTCGATTCCTGTCCAGGGGTCTTTCTGCATGGAGTTTGCATGTTCTCCCCGTGCATGCGTGGGTTCTCACCGGGTACTCTGGCTTCCTCCCATAGTCCAAAGACATGGTTGTTAGGTTAATTGGTAACTCTGAATTGCCCTTAGGTGTATGAATGAGTGTGTGCATGGTTGTTTGTTGTGTGTGTGTTGCCCTGCAATGGACTGGTGATCTGTCCAGGGTGTACCCTGCCTCTCGCCCACAGACTGCTGGAGATAGGCACCAGCTCCCCCGTGACCCACTATGGAATAAGCGGTAGAAAATGACCTGACTGACCAATGACAATTAAAGTAGGAACTTTGTAACCTTTCCCAAAAGTGTTGTTTAAAAGCTAGTAGTGTTTGAATTTATCTGATTTTTTTTAATATATTTTTTTTAATATTAAATACAAAAATAAATAAAAAAATAAGGATAATTCTACCCTCCTGTGTTTTTTCTCATTATTTAACAAGTAATCGGCAGAGTGAGCATAAGGCAGAGATGGCAGGAAGACGGCTGATGAAGAAAGTATATTATAGCCCTTCAAATCCGGGAAGTTTTGGGGGTGTAGATAGGCTGAGGAGGGTTATGCAAGGTGAAACGGGAAAGAAGGTTGCGGTTGAAAACGTTAAAGATTTTTTATCAGGAGAAGATACCTATACTCTACATAAACCTGCAAGAATAAAGTTCCCGAGAAACAGAGTTTTTGTCACCAGACCATTGAGGCAGTTCCAGGCTGATCTCTGTGACATGCAAGCTCTGGCCATGGAAAATGATGGTTATAATTATTTATTAACAGTCATTGACATCTTTTCAAAAAGGGCGTATGTACGAGTTTTGAAGAGGAAAACAGCCGCTGAGGTGGTAAAGGCATTGGCATGAATGACCAAAGGTTTGACTATAGCAGCCCGGCCGTGTATATTGACCCTGTGGAGCTCCTGATGGACAGTTCTGGTGGAAACAGGAGAGTTGAGGTGCACATTTAATTCTGCCGTGATTTGGGCAGCCGTGGTTTTATGTTTTTTGGATACAATCCGGGTTAGCACCCGAACATCCCTTTCAGACAGCTTCCTCTTGCGTCCACAGTTAATCCTGTTGGATGTGGTTTGTCCTTCTTGGTGGTATGCTGACATTACCATGGATACCGTGGCTCTTGATACGTCACAAAGACTTGCTGTCTTGGTCACAGATGCGCCAGCAAGACGTGCACCAACAATTTGTCCTCTTTTGAACTCTGGTATGTCACCCATAATGTTGTGTGCATTTCAATATTTTGAGCAAAACTGTGCTCTTACCCTGCTAATTGAACCTTCACACTCTGCTCTTACTGGTGCAATGTGCAATCAATGAAGACTGGCTACCAGGCTGGTCCAATTTAGCCATGAAACCTCCCACACTAAAATGACAGGTGTTTCAGTTTCATTGTCCAACCCCTATACTTTAGTTTTCTGACATTCAGACCAATCATCAGTTTACTTCAGATATGTTTGAATATGAGTTCATATAAAATCTGCTACACTGTAAACAAACACAATTTTCTTTGCTTAAAAACAATTTTCAGTTGTGAAAACTTGAAAAAATCAGTTTGAAAAATTGTAAATGTAAAGTTTTGACTGCTGGATGTCTTTCTGCCTTATGTCCTTGCAGATTTACTCAATAATTCATCATAACTTGTTATGCCCAATATTGATCTTATCAGAGCGAAATATATCATTTTTAGAACAGTTTTATCTGCCACCAGATATGATCCTGTTAGGCTCCTCATTATTTTTATTATTTTTTTATTTAAAGGTTTATTCCAAGCCAGTAAGAAAATGCATATAATACAAAACTAAAATAAGTATAGTGTACTACAGAGTACAAAAATAAAAATATAAATATATAAAATAAATAATAATAATAATACCAAGAATGACTTGGAAAGGAGTGGGATGAAGGAAAACTTATTTAGTCCCACCCTCTGTTCACATTCCTTAAGAAATTACATGATTGTTGCCATTTACAGCTTAATAATTAAATCTTCACTGTCATATCAGCATAGCATATTACATCAATAACATTATACATAAAGAAAATAATCAACATATTCAATATATAGTTATTATAACCACAATATACAAATATACATTACAGGTCCAGTCAGACCCCCTTGCCAATAACCATGTATTGTGACCAAACTGTTTCTTTATATCTTCATTTAAATTGATGAATATTTGAACATTGCTTGAGCTGCGATCCCAATCGGTTACAAAGTTTAACACCACACACAGACACACAAACGTTTCCTAGTAGTTCTCACCGCTTGGACCTTAAAGTTACCACAGCCCCTCAAATAATAACCCCCTTCTCTCTGTGTAAAGAGCTTTTGGATGTTAGTGGGTAATATATTTTTACTGGCTTTATATAGAAGTTGTGCAGTATAAAAATCTACTAAATCAATTATAAATTAATTATATTACGTTTTTCTATACATTTCTCTAATCTATTATTGAAGAGGTTTTCTAAGATTTTAGAAAACTGAAGGAGCAGAGAGACAGGTCTATAGTTAGTGAAAATATGTTTGTTTCAATTCTTGTATAGTGGTATTACTTTAGCAATTTTCATTTTACTTGTAGAAGTTCCTGTTTGAAATGATAGATTACATATATATGTTAATGGTTTAGAGATGTATAATTCTTTTTACTAATGTCATATCTATATCATCACATTCAGTAGATGATTTGTTTTGACACTTATTAACAATATCTATTAATTCTACCTCAGTTACTCCAGACAAAAACATCGTCTTTGAATTTATTTCTATGGATGAATTATCCAATTTATTATTGCTTATACACTTTATACTTTATTCAGATTTGATCTGCCAAGTCTGGCCCAACATTAATGAAGAAATTATTGAAACTATCTAGAATTTCATTCTCACTGTTATCACTGTTCTTATCCCTAAAGTAGTCTGGATATGTATTTTTTACAGTATTGAGTATTCCCCATACCCTCTTATTGTTATTCTTATTATTATTTAAAAGATTGGTGTAATATAATTTCTTACTAGTTTGTTTCTTACTAGTTTGTTGTTGCGTTGCTACTTTGCTACCAGACATCAAGTTCAGTGATTGCTTTATCTCTTCCATCTCCTCCTCTAAACCAGGGTTCTTTTTAGGTGGCATTTTGCAATCTTATAAAAAGTTTAACAGCAGCAATATTGATAACAATAGCAGCAACAAAGGCAGCACAGTGCCTCACCAGCTCATCAGCATCAGTAGCAGTGGCAGTGGGAGCTACAGGGGCTGGTGATTGTAGCTCCTGGGCCTGGCGGCTGTAGATCCTGGGCCAGGTGGTTGTAGTTCCTGGGCCTGGCGGCTGTAGCTCCTGGGCCTGGCGGCTGTAGCTCCTGGGCCTGGCGCCTGTAGATCCTGGGCCTGAAGGTTGTAGCTCCTGGGCCTGACGGCTGCAGCTCCTGGGCCTGGCGGCTGTAGATCCTGTGCCTGGCGGCTGTAGCTCCTGGGCCTGGCGGCTGTAGATCTTGGGCCTGGAGGTTGTAGCTCCTGGGCCTAGCGGCTGTAGATCCTGGGCCTGGCGGCTGTAGCTCCTGGGCCTGGCGGCTGTAGCTCCAGGGCCTGGCGGCTGTAGCTCCTGGGCCTGGCGCCTGTAGATCCTGGGCCTGGAGGTTGTAGCTCCTGGGCCTGGCGGCTGTAGATCCTGGGCCTGGAGGTTGTAGCTCCTGGGCCTGGTGGCTGTAGCTCCTGGGCCTGATGGTTGTAGCTCCTGGGCCTGGTGGTTGTAGCTCTTGGGCCTGGCAGCTGTAGCTCCTGGGCCTGGCGGCTGTAGCTCCTGGGCCTGGCGCCTGTAGATCCTGGGCCTGGAGGCTGTAGCTCCTGGGCCTGGCGGCTGTAGATCCTGGGCCTGGAGGTTGTAGCTCCTGGGCCTGGTGGCTGTAGCTCCTGGGCCTGATGGTTGTAGCTCCTGGGCCTGGTGGTTGTAGCTCCTGGGCCTGGTGGTTGTAGCTCCTGGGCCTGGCGGCTGTAGCTCCAGGGCCTGGCGGCTGTAGCTCCTGGGCCTAGCGGCTGTAGATCCTGGGCCTGGCGGCTGTAGCTCCTGGGCCTGGCGGCTGTAGATCCTGGGCCTGGCGGCTGTAGCTCCTGGGCCTGGCGGCTGTAGCTCCTGGGCCTGGCGCCTGTAGATCCTGGGCCTGGAGGTTGTAGCTCCTGGGTCTGGCGGCTGTAGATCCTGGGCCTGGAGGTTGTAGCTCCTGGGCCTGGTGGCTGTAGCTCCTGGGCCTGATGGTTGTAGCTCCTGGGCCTGGTGGTTGTAGCTCCTGGGCCTGGTGGTTGTAGCTCTTGGGCCTGGCAGCTGTAGCTCCTGGTCCTGGTGGTTGTAGCTCCTGGGCCTGGTGGCTGTAGCTCCTGGGCCTGGTGGTTGTAGCTGCTTTGCCTCCATAAATGTACACTCAGTGATGTGCAAAACGTGCACATGCACATCAGTTCCAATCTTTCAATTCTAAGAGATGCTGGAGTCGGGGATTTGATTCTGCTGCCATGTCTCAGTGAAACACATAATACTGCATTCCTGATACTCTGGCTGGGTTCTTTGTAGGGCTTGGAGTTCATCCAACTTGTTTCCCAATGATCTCACATTTCCCATCATGATCGATGGAAGAGATGGTTTGAACTTCCTCCTTCTCTCTCTTCTCTTAGCTCCTGCTCTGCATCACGACGTCTCCTTTTCAACTCATCAGGGATTTGGGGTTGTAGTTGAAGTATTATTTGAGCTTCTGAGATATTAACCAGCCGGTGCTGGCTGTAAGAAACAACCTCGTTGCCATGGTGACGCATCATAACAAATGTCCAAAAGTAAAACAGTATCAGCAAAAATCCTTCCAGCTGCACAGCATCTGATACCAGAGAGGATAAAAAATAAATTTTTATTTACCACAAGAAGAATTTGAGTTCTTAAAAATAAATAATCAGAATGAAAAGTAACAGATCAACTCCAACCTGCTGCCACCTTGAGAAAAACAATTCAAGAACTGAAAGAATCTTGAAAGACTCAGTTTTTAACTCTGAAGTTTGTTGTTAGATCAAAGCTGATGGCTGGATGTTGTTGTTCAGGGTCATCGTCGGATGGTTTGCTGCTCCGCCTGGTGTGAGGACAACACCACCTGCAACCTGTTCTCCTGCGGCTTCGACAGGCAGGCCATCGGCTGGAACATCAACATCCCGGCTCTGCTGCAGGAGAAATGATCTCCTCCTCTTCCTCCTTCTTCTTCAAATTGTTAGCACAAAGTGAAACCTCACCCACAGCGTGTGTTGGTGTGTCGTTGGTCTTAAAGACAGATGTAAGCAGTTTAGTTTAGATGTTGGTTTTCTTAGTGTGACTCGTAATTCCCTTTTTAGTTGTTTTAACAAATCTACTGTAATTCCTCCAGGTACAGACAGACGCAAGTGGTTTTCTTAACTGATGAATTCATTAAATCCATCTTGGTATAGATTCAAAACACACCGTGAAAACTAAAACACAGACACACAATAACACAATAATTAGCTTGATTAAAAATAAAGACAATTAGCAAATAAACTACTTTACAGTATAAAAACAGACAAAATACCTCGTTGGATGAGTACCGAGTAAGGAATTAGAAAAAATCTCTTTTCTTCTTGGTTTTGCTTCCTTTCTTAAACCTTTCTGTCCATGCTCTTTTCTTTCTGCGTTCTTTCCCCTTTTCTGCCTGAGATCGCTTTTTTCTTCTTGACATATCTCTATACAACACACGTATACTCTGACACCACAGCGCCCTCTAGTGACGCTTCACAAAATTAACTTAAAAATACACAGAAACTTGTAAAAATAGAGATGTGGCAGTTACACTCCCACCAAATCTCACACTCTTAACAGTGAGATTTCCATAACACAAATTCAAACTGACACAGAGTCTGAACAGCAAAAATAAATAAAATAAACATTACTCTGCTTCTAGCAAAACAATAACCTTATGTATAGGTCGTTCTAATGAAACTGTTTTTGTCACTAGTTTATCATTTTTGTTAGATGTCCTCTCGCTAACTATGAGTCTAACGTTTCTCACTTTATTATCTGCTCCAGGATAGACAGCTGTGACTTTAGCTAGCTTCCATTCATTACGTGGTGCAAGCTCTTCTTGTAGAACCACTATATCATTTATCTGCAGATCTCTTCTGTGTGCATTCCACTTCTGTCTTGGTTGCAAGTTGAGTAAATATTCTTTCCTCCAACGGATCCAAAACTCGTTGGCCGAATATTGTACTCTTCTCCATCTTTTTTGAAAATACAAATCTTCTTTCATGAACTCTCCCGGTGGAGGTTGAACAATGGTTGTCTTCATAGTTAGGACGTGGTTAGGTGTCAGCGGTTCGGGGCCTGTAGGATCATTCAAATATTCCACAGAGAGTGGCCTGCTGTTGATAATCGCCATAACTTCGTACAACAAAGTTCTCAAAGATGTAGTGTCGAGTCTTTTCATTGAATGGTCGAGAACATCTGAAAGAATACTACGGATTGTCCTTATGTTCCTTTCCCACACTCCACCCATGTGGCTAGCTGATGGGGGGTTCATGAGAAATTCACATCCAAGTACTTTCACTTTTTCCTGATCCATATCCTTTAAGAGATTAGCAAACTCTCTCTGGGAACCAACAAAATTGGTTCCTCTGTCACATCTTAGTTGCCGAACATTACCTCTGATTGCAATAAACGCTCGCAAAGCATTGAGGAATGCGTCTGTGCTTAGGTCTTCTACTACTTCAATATGTATGGCTCGTGAACATAGACACGTAAGTATGAGCCCATACCTCTTGAGCACTTTCCGTCCATCTTTGATGAAAATCGGACCAAAACAATCCATGCCTACATAGGTGAAGGGTGGTGTAGGTTCTGTCCGGTCTACTGGTAAATCTCCCATACTTTGAGACTCTGTTTTCCATCTGTACTTGCGACACTTGACACACTTGAAGATGTATGATGAAACTGCATGGCTGCTTCCAAGTATCCACCAACCGTTAGCTCGCAGTTCATTCATAGTTATTCCACGACCTTGGTGCTGAACCTTAGAGTTAAAATGTCTTATCAATAAAGTTGAAATATAACTGTCCTTTGGGAGTACTGCTGGATGCTTCACGTGTGGAGTACGCCTTCCTCATCTAAAAATGGACTTAGCTTGTACAGTTCATGATTTTTGGTCTTGGAAATTGTTTTCTTTGATTTCAGACGGTTTATTGCTTCAGCAAAAGCTTTCTGTTGAACAAGTTTAATGACAAACAGTTCTGTTTTTCTTCTCTCTTCTAAACTTGTTCCCTTTTCACTCTTCTGTATTTCACCCTTAAATTCCTTGACCGTTTTCCTCAAAACTGCCAGTGCTCTGATCAATCTGGACCATTCCGAGAACTTCTCAAATCTATCAAGAATAGTTAACTCTTCTTTAGCCTCTGTAGTACACACAAAGACTTTGGGAAGTTCCGGGTCATTTCCCTTGGTCTCTCCCACCTTGACATCTCTATCAGGTAGGTTCCTTTCCCAGAGAAAGGCTGGTCCTGTGAACCAATCAGAGGACTTTAGTTGTTCTGCTGTTAAACCTCTAGAGGCATAGTCTGCAGGGTTATGCTCTGATGTAACATATGCCCATTGCTCTGGTTGTGTGCTTGATTTTATTCTTTAAATGCGATTAGCTACAAACACTTGAAATCTTCTGGCGTCATTATTAATGTAGCTAAGAACGACGGTTGAGTCTGTCCAGAAGAACTCTTGCATGTCTGGGATTTCAAGCTCTGTTTTGAGTAAATCACTAACTCTAACAGCAACAACTGCTGCTGAAAGCTCGAGTCGAGGGATAGTTGTGACACTAGAAGGTGTGACTCTTGACTTGGCCATTACTAAACAACAATGGACTTGATCTGTTTGGCTAATGACTCGCAGGTACGTACATGCACCATATCCATTGACGCTGGCGTCTGCAAAGTGATGTAACTCATAGCTTTTGACTTGTCCAAAATCACATGGAACAAAACATCTTTGGACCTGTATGTCAGCTAAACCAGAAAGATCTTTGATCCAAGACTCCCATTGGAATCTTAAATGTTCAGGAAGCTCTTGATCCCAACCGACCTTATTTCGACACATTTGCTGGAGAATCTGCTTGCCTACGAGGACAAACGGTGCAATAAAACCAAGGGGATCATAAATAGAGGCTACAATAGAAAGTACTCCTCTCCTTGTCAATGGGTTTGACTTGACTTGAACTCTGAATTTGAAAGTGTCTGATGTGATGCACCAATCCACTCCCAAGGCTCTTTTGATGCGTGGCAAACTAAGAGACATATCCAGGTCCTTAACTGTGGCACGCTCTTCAACTGGAATAGTGGACATAACACTCTCACTATTGGACACAAACTTGTGAAGTCTTAACTTCCCTGTAGAGCACAGCTCTCTTGAGTCTTTGATAAGTTGAATGGCTTCACTCTCAGTAGAAACGCTTGCTAAGCCATCATCAACATAAAAGTCTCTCTGTATGAAGCGTATTGCGTTCTCTGGAAAGCTATCTACACCTTGGGCCGTTTCAAACCAGGTGTTTCAAACCGAAGTTGGCACAGCCTGGAGAAGACGCTGCTCCAAAAAGATGAACTTTCATTCGGTAGACTGATGGTGTCACTTCCAAGTCTCCCTTGTCCCACCAAAGAAACCTTAAATAATCCTGATCTTCCTTTGTGACATGGAATTGGTGAAACATTCGTTCTATATCACACATGAATGCGACAGAACTTTTACGAAAACGACAAAGAACACCAACCAAAGTATTCGTCAGGTCAGGACCGGTTAACAGATAGTCGTTGAGAGAGGTATCTTGGTATTTGGCAGAGGCATCAAATACAACTCTGATCTTCCCTGGTTTATGTGGGTGATAAACCCCATGGTGTGGAATATACCAGGCAGGGCTGTTGTCTATTTCTTCGTCAGGGACCTTTTCTGCGTCACCTCTTGAGATTATGTTGTTCATAAATTTAGTGTAGTCAATGTAGTATGTTTTGTCTTTCTTAAGTCTCTTTTCCAGACACTTCAGACGATGAAATGCATATATTTTGTTGTTAGGTAACTTGGGTCTGCCATCTCGAAATGGTAATGGCATCTCATAGTGACCTCTTTCATTTCTCTTGATGTTCCCTTTAAGTTTGGTTAGAAACTTCAAATCTTCTTGCGAGATAGGGTTATCATCGACTGTCTTTTCAGAGAAATCTGCCTCTAGCGCCTTGACAATGTCTGAAGGAGTAACATCTCTTACCTTTGTTCTGTTCACATAATGAACACTTTTCTGAAGCGTAACAGAAGGCTTGAGTTCTGGAATGACACTCTTGACGATAATGCGGTGACTGATTCCAATTGCATCTCCATAGTTCAAACAGGGGTTACTTTGACGGATGATACTCCAACCAAGATCTGTGCGCTGAGCATACGGTTCATCTTTTTTGCATGAGACAATCTCCCTTGGAAGTAGAGCTTGTGAGCAGTTGTATCCAATCAACAATCCTACTTCACAATCTTGTAAAGGTGCGATTTCTGATTGTAAGTGTTCCAAATGTGACCAAGCTTTGGCGGTTTCGTTAGTTGGAATGTGAGCTTTGTTAGCTGGAATAAACTCTCGTGTATAAGTTGGAGGTAAACTTATCTTCTTACTCAAGTTAAACCCACGAACTTGGAGATCTTGAAGTCTGCAAGACTGAACAACTGTAGTCTTAGAAGACATAGTAGACAACTCTAATCTGACAGGTTCTTGGTTTATTCCAAGTGAATCTGCAGTACAAAGGTAGTGTCACTTTGTGAGTCCAGTAAGGCATATGCAAGGACTTCTTTAGGCTTTGCTGAAGATGACAGCCACACAGGAATGATTGCAGCTGTTTGTGTGTTGTTTTCTGTGCTTGTCGTAGCCGAGGCTATAGCTTGCTCTTGAACTTCACTGTTCTGACTTGGTTCAGTATTTATGTTTGACTTATCTGTTTGTTATTTCCTTCCTTAGTTTTGACTCTATCTTCATGAAGACAAGTAGGATGACTTTTGCTGCACTCCTCACAAATGTTGCGGTTGGTGCAGTTCTTCGAATAGTGACCTAATTTAAGACAACCAGAACACAACTTTTCTGACTGAATGAACTTAACTCTGTCTGCCACAGCTTTCTCCAGAAAACTTCTGCATTTGTGTAGACTGTGCTTGGGCTTTTTACAGAATATGCACGTTAGTGATATCTTTTCTTGGGAAATTGTCATCAGTGTTTTAGCTCCAATTTGTCTGTGTCTTGTGGGCTTCGGCTTTTCTGCTTTATCAGACTCACCTTGCTTCAGTGACTGCAGTGATGTAACCGGGTTACATGCAATCTTAGCTTCTCTTGATAGAAATGCAACAAATTGGCTAAAGGTGGGAAACTGACTTGTTTGTTCTTCTATTTCCATGACCTTACGGTTCCAGCTAGCAGCGAGCCAATCTGGAAGCTTGGAAAGAATCTTTCTGTTCTCATTGCAGTCATTAAGAATCTCCAAGGACTTCAGATGAACCATTGCCGCTTCACAACTACGCAAGAAATCCGCAAAGTCTCGGAGCTCAAAACTGTCCTTTGAGGTCATCTTTGGCCATGCTTGTAACTTATCTCTGTAAGCCTTTGCAATTGTGAATGGGTTTCCATATCTTTCGTCAAGAATCTTCCATGCTGCAGCATATGTGGATTCTGTTCCAAGCAGGAAGTATCCTTCAAGTGCGTTCTTAACTTGTCCACTCACATATCTCCTAAGGTAGAATATCTTCTCCTTATCTGGGATGTTCTTTTGATCAATCAGGGTTTCAAATGAATGTTTCCAGTCGCTGTATCTTATGGGATCCCCACTAAACACTGCAGGCTCAAGAACGGGAATGCGGCTTGCGCTTAGTGCACTTGCTAGCACTTTAACAAGAGCTGACGTACCATCACTTAACGGTGTGGCCATAGCTTGTGGTGCAACTTGTTCAAGCAGAGATGGGAAACCTACATGTGTATCACCTATAACTTCTGTATTGATTTTTGTTACATCTACCCTGTGTTCTTCTTTAACAGTTCTTTGGTCAAACACCTGCATTCTCGCTTGTGCTGCTTTAAGATCTTTAACCGTTTCTAAGTGCTGAATCTTTCTTTTCTTTTCTTCTAAAGCTCTCTGCAGCTCTGCATACTCTTCTTCTTGGTGAGCCTTTAACTTAACGTCATCTGCTTCTCTTTGCATCCTCAGCATAACGTCTTCTGCTTCTCTCTCTAAGCGCATTTGTTTGACCAGTGCTTCTCGTTCTACTGCCTTTTTCCTAACCTCTGCTTCAAGTTTAGCAATTTCTTGCTGTTCCCTTTCTTGTTCTTGTAACACTGTAAGAACAGCTTGACTTGCAGCTGCTTCTGCTGCTGCTTCTTGAAGTTTAACAGAGGATCTGCTTGAATGCGCAGACTGTTTCCTACTTGTGTTAAAGAAGCTCAACATGCTGTTTGTTGTCTGAAAGAAGGAGCCTGCATATGGCCAATCTTGATCCTCTTCTTCTTTCCCGTCTAATCGATCAGTCGCTTTCTCGTCAATGAGGTTTGAAATCTCCACGCACAGGTCTACTCTGCGGCGTGTTGCTTGATCCGGTGGGGTAAGCTTACGTAATTCTTCATATACCTTTGTAACATCTGCACGAAGACTTGTAACATCACCAATAATGTCCTTAAGTAAGTCTTCACTTAATGTGTCTGATTGAGACAGGGGTTGCTTGGAAGATTTGGCACGTGTTCTCCACTTTTCATAGTTATAGTTAAATCTTTGCTGGAGTCCTTGAACCCTCTCCTCCTGCATTTCTCTTCCTTTGTCTGTGAGCGTTTTCACTATCTGACATCTTCTTAGTTGTCTTTGCTCTTGCTGTTCATTAGGAACAGTAGCTTGTTCTTCTTCAGAGTGCAACTGAGGGTCTGCACTAACTTCAGGCTCAACAGAGAAGTCACCTGGCTCAGTCATAGTAATGGCTTTTAACTTAACTTGTCAATAAAGTGAATTACGTCTAATGTAAACTGAAAGTTATCTTCAAACTGCAAATAAGGTAAATATCTTATAAAGGGTTGTGATAGAAGTAGAATATAAACTACAATACCTTATTAGCTTAATAAAGAATAAACTTTAAGAATAGCTTAGTAGAGTAACTTAAAGAACTATTATGTCAACTTAAATATTCCCAAAATATTTCCAAATGTTACTTAATCAGATTTCAAAACGTTCTATCAGTATACAGCATTAATTCGACTCTTAGCAAAGTCTAAATATGAAATAAAATAATATTAGTACATAAACTTACAGTATGTGCCTTTAAACGTAAAACTTGGGATTAGGCCCTGCGATGGACTGGCGACCTGTCCAGGGTTTACCCCGCCTCTCGCCCACAGACTGCTGGAGATAGGCACCAGCTCCCCTGTGACCCACAATGGAATAAGCGGTAGAAAATGACTGACTGACTTGGGATTAGCTTGAAAGCAGAAAACAGGTACCTTCTTTACTTACTGTTCAATTAGTCAACCTTTAAACTTGTACCCTTTACTTAGACAAACTCTTAACTTCTGAGTGTCCAAGTTACTTATGGCCTTATCTTAAATGTTGCTCCTCAACCGCATGCCTTCGGTCCCATGCGCTCCTGGCTCAAGTGTCCCTTCACGGCTCCACACTGACCACTGCTGATCACGCTCTGATGAGGCAGCTGCTCCTTTGATCAGTCCGAGTTTTCACTGTAATTCCTCCAGGTACAGACAGACGCAAGTGGTTTTCTTAACTGATTAATTTATTGAAGCCATCTTGGTATAGATTCAAAACACACCGTGAAAACTAAAACACAGACAAGACAATAATTAGCTTGATTAAAAATAAAGACAATTAGCAAATAAACTGCTTTACAGCATAAAAACAGACAAAATACCTCGTTGGATGAGTACCGAGTAAGGAATTAGGAAAAACCTCTTTTCTTCTTGGTTTTGCTTCCTTTCTTAAACCTTTCTGTCCATGCTCTTTTCTTTCTGCGTTCTTTCCCCTTTTCTTCCTGAGATCGCTTTTTTCTTCTTGACATATCTCTATACAACACACGTATACTCTGACACCACAGCGCCCTCTATTGATGCTTCACAAAATTAACTTAAAAATACACAGAAACTTGTAGAAATAGAGATGTGGCAGTTACATCTACTATCAGTCGTCTCCAGTTGGTCCAGAACGCTGCAGGCTTTTAACAGAAACTAACAGAACAGGCTCACATCACACCAGTATTATCCTCTTTACATTGGCTACCTGTCAAATTTAGAATTGATTTTAAAATTTTAGTCTTGAGTTTTAGAGCTTTTAATGGACAGACCCCCAAAATATCATTGAAATGTTGATCCCTTATTCTTCAGGTCGCACTCTTTGGTCCTCTGCCCAGAACCTTCAAAAGGTCCCTAAGACCCGGTTCAAAACTGGAGGCAACCTGTCCTTTCAGGCAGTAGCCCCCAGTTGCCCTTGTCTTTTGGTTAAATGTTCTACTTTGTTATTATTATCTGTTCTTATTGTCTTTGTAATATGTTAAGCCTATATCAGTATTTATTTGTTATGCACTCTTTAAAGCACTTTGTGGTTTTTAGCTGTGAAAGGTGCTATATAAATAAAGTTTACTTACTTACAAACTGAAGCTTTTAGATTTACAGGACAAAAAGCACATAAACACAGAAATAATCAAACAACAATTTTATTTACAGTGATTTAAAACACAGATTTATTCTATATAACTAATAATAATGAAGCAATAATAAACACTTCCTGGACTCCATGTCATGTAACAACACAACCTTCCTGTAGGGGGCAGTATGCCATCACCAACAGAGTTAAACAGTGAAGAAACATGACAGCTTTATTATGAAGTTTCTCCTCCTAAAAATCAACAAGACATGAAATCAGCTCAAGTCCACAATGAGACAATATCTGTTGTCTCCTGTGAGTCAGGACTCAACAAAATGTGTTCAAACAAGAAGGTGATCAAAGAACTGGTTTCACTTCTTCAACCTGGGAATCATTTGTCATTTTATTACTGAGTTCACAGTCTTTGCTGCTAAAAGCAACAAGAAGGGAAAAACAGCAAATATTCTGGTTCTGATCAGCTGTTTTAGAGAACAATGTTGAGAAATTGACAAATTCAACAGAACCAGAACATCAAATCTGAAGAAAAACAAGTGCTGACAATCTCTGACATAAAACAACAATGATCAAGAAAAAATCTGTTGAAGGAGTAAAAATCAAATTAAATTAAATTAAATTAATTGAATTAATTAAATTAAATCAGAATCAAACTCCCTAAACCTTCAGTTGAGTCTGTCTATTTGGGTTTACAGAACTCTGCAGAATCTCCAATGAGACTATTGAAAACTCCATCACCAAAACCAACTCCAGCATGTAGCGGCTGAGTGAATGTGGTCTGGACTCTGTGGAGGAGAGTCATGGTTTCAGAGATGCTGTAGAAGGACAGAAGACCTGCTCTGTGATCCAGGTACACTCCTACTCTGGAGGAACCAGGACCTGAGATACGGGTTTTGGTATTGTTGTACCAAAATGAATTACCATTTTTTTCAAAAAGTAAAGCCCAAGATTTGTCATTACATCCAAATCCACATTCATTCCCACTTCCTGCTCTGCTGATGTTCTTGTATGCGACTGCTACAGAAACTCTCCCTCTCCTCTCCACCTCCCAGTAACAACGTCCAGTCAGACTCTCTCTACTCAGAACCTGAGGACAATCAGTGAATCTGTCTGGATGTCTAGAATAAGACTGATGTTGACCCATCATTGTCACCTTCCTGTTCTCCTCTGATAGTAACAACCATGTGTTTGCTGTGTTTGGATCCAGTGTGATTTCACATGAATATTTTAAGAATCCAGCTCTGCTCTTTGGTTCTGGTTCTGACAGTAAAACCTCCACCTCAGTGAGGGTCAGTGAGATGTTTGTCCATGTGTCTCTCAGGATGTCCTGTAGTTTATCTCTGAGCTCTGACACAGCTGCTGTCACATCCTCAAAGTATCTCAGAGGACGGATATTGATGCTGGATGAGTGTGTAGACTCACTGAGTGCTGACAGTGAGGGGTAGTTGTGGAGAAACTGGTTGTGATCTTCTGTGTTTGAGAGCTGCTTCAGCTCAGCGTCTTTCCTCTTCAGCTCAGTGATCTCCTGCTCCAGCTTCTCCTGAAGCTCTTTGACTCGACTCACTTCAGTTTCCTGCTGGGATCTGATCTGCTGCTTCACATCAGAGCTTCTTTTCTGGATGAGACGGATCAGCTCAGTGAAGATCTTCTCACTGTCCTCCACTGTTTTATCAGCAGAGTGATTGATGGCCTCCACCTCCTGTTGAAGCAGCTTCACATCTTTCTCTCTGTCCTGGATTCTCTGCTGGATTTCTTCTCGTCTCACCTCCAGCTCTCTCTGCCTCTCAGTCCTTTCTGCTGCAGCTGAGACTGTGTCGTGACCTTTATGTTCATCCACAGAGCAGAGATAACAGATACACTTCTGATCAGTACGACAGAACATCTTCATCACCTCATCATGACGAGAGCAGATGTTCTCCTGGAGGTTCTTGGAGGGCTCCACCAGCTTGTGTTTCTTAAATGGAGCCACATCATAATGAGGCTGAAGATGTTTCTCACAGTAAGAGGCCAGACAGACTAAACAGGACTTGATGGCTTTTAGTTTTCTTCCAGTGCAGAAATCACAGGCCACATCTTCAGGTCCAGCATAGCAGTGATCAGCAGGAGCAGCTTGGAGTCCAGTCTTCTTCAGCTCTTCTAACAAATTAGCTAACATGGTGCTTTTCTTCAGAACGGGCCTTGGTGTGAAGGCCTGCCTGCACTGAGGACAGTGGTAGCTTTTCTTCTCCTCCTTCTCATCCCAGAAGCTTCTAATACAGTTCATACAGTAACTGTGTCCACAGGGAATAGTCACTGGATCCTTCAGTAGATCCAGACAGATCGAACAGGAGAAGGTTTCTCGGTCCAGCTGATTCTGCTCCATTTCTCCTCTCAGTCTCAGTGACAGTGAGAGTTTCACTTCCTGAAAACAGAAACAACTTTGACCTCTGATCTATGAATCACGTGTCAGTGTAGAGAGGCTGCAGCCAATCAGCCTTCAGCAGGTGTTGATTCCACCCAGCTTCAAGGTGTGTTTGAGACCAGGAAGAAGAGGTGGGAAGATCGGGTTTCTACATCCTGCAGAATAAGCAGCAAAGCTGTAAATCTAACCTTTGTCTCCTTGTTTACAATCAAGTTTCTTAAATATTTCCTCTGTAAAACTTCTTGTCTCCATTTCATTATTTTCTTAAAGTTAATTTAGGTTTTGTTTTGTTGATGCATCTCAGAAGAATTTCAAAAAGGATTTTCCAAACTTCACTGTAATGAAATATTTCTCCTCAGTTCATATAAGAAGAGTGTGTTCTTGATAACAGGGCTTGACATTAATTTTAGCAGTGGCGGGTAACACAACCTCTCCGACCAGCCACTTTAACGGGTTGTAATTATATATAGTTTCTAATTGTAGTTTTCTCAAATGGGATCCGAAATAAGAAGCAAATTGAAATGCGACACTACGACACTACAACTCCCATGATCCTCGCCTGCGTACAGTGTTTGCTCTGTAGTCCGTTGATGACCGACGTCGCTTTAGACAGACGGTCCCTGTGGAGAACACAGTAGTGAAGCGGTGGGGCGGTAATGTGGAGCTAATGGTTCTACTTTGTTCACCGCCAGTGTTGCCAAGTCCGCTTATTATAGGCGACTTTGGGCTTGTTTTTCTCTAAAGTCGCTTCCAAATCTCGTGGGTTGCGGTTTTGTGGGCTTGTTTTTGAACGTGAAGTTTGGGCTTGGTATTTCTTCCAAGTGAAACCCCATAATTATCTCCCAGCTCCCACAATAAAGTGAAACACAAGTGGTAGATAGTTTGTTCTTCCCACGCCGCTGTTTCCTGGTTATAGCTCCCAACACAGCTGACGGAACACCCCGAACACACTCACGTTAGAACCCAGAGTGACGGAACCGAGTGATGAGACAGCGTCAGAATGAGATGCAGTAAATGTGGAAAATATGGGAAACATTTTCAAACAGAGTGGGAGAAAGAGAGCACACTGCAAGACAGGATCTGACCTGAGATGGGAGCCTCTCTTCTGATTCAGTGTGAAATATGTGCTCACCATAACTTTTCTTTTAAACAGACTTTAAAGAAAGGTTTTTCTTGACTGTTTATTGTCATTTTGCTGTTAGGTTTGCAAAATGCACTTTTTATCAGTTGTTATTCAAAGTTATTCAAAATGTTTATGGTAAAAGTGTTAGTAATAATTTTGTTGTTGCTTTTATATAACGCTATAATAAATGTATACATTTATGCTGTTTACAAGCACCTCTGTTTTTCACAGTGATGTAAAACCAGTTGTGCTTCTTTTGGGCTTGTTTTGATAGAGCTGGTTGCTTGTTTCTCTCACGACACCTGGTACCATTGATCACTGCACATTTTCATATAAAACAGAACCTTGTCTGAGCTGAATACTTGATTTTATATAGACTTGATATCATTGTGTAAAAGGGTCATTTACATTTAAAAATGTTGTAAATCTAGTTAAAGTAAACTTTAGCACACTATAGTCAGCTTCAATCATATTAAACTATTTCTCAACAACAAAATTGTGGCTGGTGAAAATGCAGAGTGGCTAGAAACTTTGGAAAACCACTGAACAAAAAAGTTAATGTCAATCCCTGTTAATTATGCTGTGAGCTATCCCAACATTTCATTAAAATATGTTCCTTCTTTCATGAACCTGTTGTTTTACTGCCATCTTTCCAGCCCTTTATCCACTTAATCTGTTGTTCTCCACTGAGCCATTAATTCAGTCTTTACTATTTAACACTTTCTGTAGAGAAAAAGGTGTTTAAAATAGAACATGGAGCCTCATCCTGGACCTTTCTTGGACTCTCATCTTTTGTCCTGTTATCAGTACTAATATTACAGTTATTAATTAATGTATACATAAAGTGGTATGTATGTATTACATTGAGTAAAACTGTATTCTTGTTTAATGAGTTTAGTTTCTATATTACATATTACATGTATTATTATTCAGAAAAATAAAACAGTTAAATAATTAATGATCCACCTGTGATTAACTATGATTTATTTCTTATTAATTCTGTACTTTTAAACAACCCAGAGCTGAATGTTTAGGATCAGAAGATATGAAAGAGAAGAGGGAGGCTTACTGTTGATCTTTCTACTGTGTCTTTCTGGTACCAGGAGATATTTTACTGGTTTATGGAGCAACACCTGGTTCTGTCTGCATGTAGAACTGGACTACAGGACCGGCTGCAGCCATGAGATGCAATGTGTTGATCTGAAGGACCTTTTAATGTGTTTAGTAACTTAAAGATTAAATGCTGTATTTTGACTAAGGTAAAGGATCAGATATTTTTCACATCATGATGCAGATCCAGCTAGAAGCTCACAGAGAGGTTCTACTGTTTTCTATCACGGCCATTTAACTCATATGGCTACATGCTTACTCCACCAGTAGCAATCCCAGGGTTATTGCCGAGTACTTTATTAATGAAGTGGAAAACAGGAGCGGCTCTCCCACACGGATCAGGTCAGACCCGGGTACAGAGAACTGTTCAGTGGAGCAGATGTTTTTAAGAGGAAACCATTAAGACGAGTTTTCTGAGAGATGCTACATTACTGGCTCAAGTAATCATAACCAAAGAACTGAACAATGGTGGAGATTTTTAAGAAAACACCATGAACAATATTGGATTAATGTCTTTCAAGATTTAAAGGACCAGGATGATTTCTCAGGGGACTATCTCAATAAAAATCTAATACAGTTCACCTGTCTGGAAATAATCGAGGTAACCTAAGTCTTTCTGCTTTTTGGTTGAATTAAGAGAACACTTTGAATTGGTTGAGTAGATAATAAATTAATTGTTAACATCATGGTTCACTTCAATTAACTAGACAGTCCTCTGTCTTACAGTAAAGCAATAATATTGATTGCACACTGCAGTATAGTTATTGGATGCTTTAACAATTAATCCTTTCCATAGCCTAGGCTACTGTTCATATTTCTGACAGAACTCTAATGTGTGGCTAATAAGGACACAATCCACTGTCCTTATTTGCAAAAATGCATCCCTGAATTCATCTGAAGCTAAAATTACACTTTAGCAGTCAGTGCTATACAATTCCAGGAGAAGCTGTCTTCTATTTTTACTCTTAATTCAATTGTGTTTTTAAATCCTGTATCAGTGTGTTTGTAGGAATAAAGAAGCAGAAAACTTAAGCTCTGCTCGACTCCATGATTTATTCTGCATCGCCACCTGGTGGCTTGTTTAAGTATCGCTCCGCCACAGTGACAATTTAAGGCACATCACAAAAAAACCTGTTTATTTTTAAAAACATTTGGTTTATTTTAGTAATAAACGGTACCATAATTGACAGTGTTATTTTGATGACTTTTTAATCTCTTTTTAGGTCATTTTTTAACTAACTGTATTCACATATTTTATCCTTTACACTTAGGATAGCAAGAAAATTAAGAAATTGTCAGTCTGAGGTTGTTTCAGACCAAAATGTAGACAAGAACATGGCAGCAGCATGTTCAGAGAACAAATGTTTCAGGAGTCAGTTTACACATTCCTCACATGAAGATCATTTTTTCATGTTTCCTCAGTCTAAATGTTAAGTTAATTTATAATCTGGACTCCTGAACGGATCATAAAACAATTAAATGTGGTTTATTGAACATTGATCTATGTTTGTAGACTTTGTTAATTAATAACTTGATTTGTGAAAATCAGATTAATTAATTTAGTCTCACAGAAACCTGGCTGCAGGAGGAGGATTATTTTAATAAGGCTTGTAGTCAGCACTTACAACTCCGCTGGGAGAAAAACTCCATAGGAACAAATGCAGGAGAACACAAGGAGCTCGAGGAGAGACAGGACATTACACAAGGAACCAACGAGGAGTATAGAAAACAACCCAGTAAATAAAGAGGGAGGTGGAGTGTGGACCAATGAGAGAAGAAGGCAGGTAATCAGATGGAAGTGGTAACAGGTGCGCAGGCAGATCTGAAGGGGAGGGAACAAGGAAATCTGTGGTCAGAGAGGAGCTGCTGTGTTTGAGAGCAGGAAGAAGAGGGAGGATTATCAAGTTTTTACAGCCTGCAGAATAAGAAGCAGAGCTGGAAATCTAACCTTTGTCTCCTCATTTACAATCAACAGTTAAATATTTACTGACTTTATTCTCTGAAGTTCTGGTTTCCACATCACAGCTTAAAAACCATCAAACTTCACACTGATCAAATATTTAGTCTGACTTTTAATATTTTAACATAAATTATGAACTAAATCAGAATAAGTATGATGAGCCAATTATCTCTGGATAAAAATCACTAATTGAATTGATATTTGTTTGTATTGACAGGTGAACTGATCAGTTCCTGTAATAAATGCTTTCTTTCTGTAATCTCTCTGCAGCAGTGGTGGAAGCAGAGGATGTTCTTGATGAATGAAGGTGAAACCAAACATCTGATCTGATCCAGCATCACATGAGACACTCTGAAGGAAATGTTTCTGCTCTTTAGACGACAAAACTCACAATTTATTGTTAGAATGAAAAGAAAACTTTCCACATTTCTCTGGAATCAAGTTGTTTTATTGAAGAAATCCAAAGAGACAGAACAGCAGACATATATTTTTCTGATCTAAATCTAAAGGATTCAGAAGAAAACAGCATCAGTTCTAAGTTGATGTTAGTTTCAGTTTTCTTCTTTGGATCACAATAAAGAAACCAGAAGCAAGTTCAGTTCACTTCAATCTCAACTGATTTAAACAAGAACAACATTTGTTCTGCAGAACAGTGGAAGAGAAACCAGAAGATCCAAATACATCAATACAAATATGAAACCAGAACCATTAGAGCCCAGAGAAGTTTAGATTTTCATGTGGAGAAATATTTCTGTGTCAAATAAGAATGAAAGAAAACATCAGCAGTGAAATCCTTTCTGGTTCCTGGAACACAGACACAGAGAACTACATTTAAACAAGAACAATGAAGAAGAACAGAACAGCAGAGCAGAGACATCAGAACCATGAACCCTGATCAACAATCAGAAACAAGACAGAACATCTATTTGGGTTTATACAACTCTGCAGAACTTCCGCCCCAGTAAACCAAAACTCCAGCATGTAGCGGCTGAGTGAATGTGGTCTGGACTCTGTGGAGGAGAGTCATGGTTTCAGAGACGCTGTAGAAGGACAGAAGACCTGCTCTGTGATCCAGGTACACTCCTACTCTGGAGGAACCAGGACCTGAGATGGAGGTCCAGATGTTGTTGTGACCAAATTTATAACCTTCTTGGGAACAATCTAATGACCAAGATTTGTCATTATATCCAAATCCACATTCATTCCCACTTCCTGCTCTGCTGATGTTCTTGTATGCGACTGCTACATAAACTAATGACCCTCTCCACTCCACCTCCCAGTAACAACGTCCAGTCAGACTCTCTCTACTCAGAACCTGAGAACAATCAGTGAATCTGTCTGGATGTCTAGAATAAGACTGATGTTGATCCATCATTGTCACCTTCCTGTTCTCCTCTGATAGTAACAGTCGTCTGTTTGCTGTGTTTGGATCCAGTTTGATTTCACATGAATATTTTAAGAATCCAGCTCTGCTCTTTGGTTCTGGTTCTGACAGTAAAACCTCCACCTCAGTGAGGGTCAGTGAGATGTTTGTCCATGTGTCTCTCAGGATGTCCTGTAGTTTATCTCTGAGCTCTGACACAGCTGCTGTCACATCCTCAAAGTATCTCAGAGGACGGATATTGATGCTGGATGAGTGTGTAGACTCACTGAGTGCTGACAGTGAGGGGTAGTTGTGGAGAAACTGGTTGTGATCTTCTGTGTTTGAGAGCTGCTTCAGCTCAGCGTCTTTCCTCTTCAGCTCAGTGATCTCCTGCTCCAGCTTCTCCTGAAGCTCTTTGACTCGACTCACTTCAGTTTCCTGCTGGGATCTGATCTGCTGCTTCACATCAGAGCTTCTTTTCTGGATGAGACGGATCAGCTCAGTGAAGATCTTCTCACTGTCCTCCACTGTTTTATCAGCAGAGTGATTGATGGCCTCCACCTCCTGTTGAAGCAGCTTCACATCTTTCTCTCTGTCCTGGATTCTCTGCTGGATTTCTTCTCGTCTCACCTCCAGCTCTCTCTGCCTCTCAGTCCTTTCTGCTGCAGCTGAGACTGTGTCGTGACCTTTATGTTCATCCACAGAGCAGAGATAACAGATACACTTCTGATCAGTACGACAGAACATCTTCATCACCTCATCATGACGAGAGCAGATGTTCTCCTGGAGGTTCTTGGAGGGCTCCACCAGCTTGTGTTTCTTTAATGGAGCCACATCATAATGAGGCTGAAGATGTTTCTCACAGTAAGAGGCCAGACAGACTAAACAGGACTTGATGGCTTTCAGTTTTCTTCCAGTGCAGAAATCACAGGCCACATCTTCAGGTCCAGCATAGCAGTGATCAGCAGGAGCAGCTTGGAGTCCAGTCTTCTTCAGCTGCTCCACTAAAGCTGCTAACATGGTGTTCTTCTCCACGACAGGCCTCGGTATGAAAGTTTTCCTGCACTGAGGACAGTGGTAGCTTTTCTTCTCCTCCTTCTCATCCCAGAAGCTTCTAATACAGTTCATACAGTAACTGTGTCCACAGGGAATAGTCACTGGATCCTTCAGTAGATCCAGACAGATCGAACAGGAGAAGGTTTCTCGGTCCAGCTGATTCTGCTCCATTTCTCCTCTCAGTCTCAGTGAGAGTTTCACTTCCTGAAAACAGAAACAACTTTGAGCTCTGATCTATGAATCACGTGTCAGTGCAGAGAGGCTGCAGCCAATCAGCTTTCACCTTCAGGGAGCGTTGGCTACACCCAGCTTTAAGCTGCAGATCTGAAGGGGAGGGAACAAGGAAATCTGGGGACATACAGGAGCCGCTGCGTTTAAATGCAGGAGTCTGTTTCACTGAAGTAGAATAGAGCAGTCCTGGATAAGAACAGGTAGCTGGGATTCAGCAGTCCTCATCAGCAGAACTTAGTTGGTTTTGGTGAACTACAATCATGTCTGAAGAGGAGCACCTAAGTCAGGTCAGGTTGAAGTAATCCTGCCAAGGTCTGACCTAAAAGCTATCTTTATGGATTTGAATGGGGACTACAGTTCATGAGAACTAAGCATAGAAAAGGAAACATGATTGAAATGTAATGACTGGACCCAGTGCCCAGTGGCATCCTGTCACGGTACCAAGCTGGAATTCACTGAGCTCCTGAGAGCGACCCATTCTTTCACAGATGTTTATAGAAGCCGTCTGCAGGTCTAGGTGTTGGGTTTTTTGTTCTCTATTTAAGCTGTAGAAACATCTCAAGGATGATCAGTGGAAACAGAAAACACTTCAGCTCAATTTTGAGCTTCATGGCAAAGGCTGTAAATACTTACGTAAATGTGATTTCTTAGTTTTCTATTTGTAATAAATTTGCAACAATCTCAATCAAACTTAGTTCACATTGTCATAATGGGGTATTGTGTGGAGAGTTTTGAGGAAACAGATGAATTTGATACCGTTTGGAATAAAGCTGTTACATAACTAAATGTGGAAAAAGTGCAGCGCTGTGAATACTTTCAGGATGCTCTAGTGTCCACTTGTATGACATGTTATCTGTGTAGAAATGCAGCTGTTCTGTTTCTGGCCTCAGAGGTTTGTTAGAGAACATGAGAGAACAAACAGCATCATGAAGACCAAGGAACACAGCAGACGGGTCATGGAGAAAGTTCTGGAGAAGTTTAAAGCAGAGTTAGCTTCTAAAACAACATCTCAGGCTTGCATATAGTAGAGCTCCATGTTCATGTCCATGTAGAAAGAAACATCAGAACATAGTTATATGTATTATTTATGTCATTTTCATGTAACAGCTCATTGATGTCAGTTAACTATTTACAAGTACACACTAATTAACACACAGAGTACATACTTGAACACCTGCATTGGTTTGGGTTTTCTTTCCATGCGCTCATGTGCATCTTTGTTGTCGCCCGAGTCTAATTCAGACGTCTCACATGTTAGAGATTTCTTCAAAAACTGCCAGGCTGCCATGAAGTCATCTGAAAGAGGACAATATGTGTCAAGTCTTTTTAAACCAACGCTGATCCGACTTGATGGGATCGAGAAGGAAGTAGACAGGGTTCAACTCTTCTTATCATCCTTTATTACTTTAATTCAAGATGAGGTTTGCAACAGCAGATTTATCAGCAGCATCAGCAGGTTGAAAACCTTGCAAGCAAACAAAGCTACATTTGTTCTAAATTGAATCTCAATGAAGAAATATTCATTACAATCAATGAAACCAAAACCTGAACTATCTGCCGGCTAAATCTCCCATTAACATTTTATACAGCAAAATAATGCTTTAACCCATTTAACCCATATGTTGAAACAAAATCACTATTAGAATGAACCAAACAACTTACAGCAGCATCAAATCAACACAGACTTCACCAGGCCTATTAAATACACACAGCCTATTGTGCACTACAAACACCTCTGACCATAAACCCAACTTAAATTTAAAGAACTACTCCAAAGTTCTAAGCAGTTTAATAAATGTACTTTGCTAGAACTAAGGTTCTTACTCACCGGTGCATGTCTACACTTCTCTCCAGCATTGATTCAAACAAAGGATGCAGACCTGCTTTTAAAACCCAATCAGTGCCATAAGCCACATGTGCTGCCCCCTGCTGTCTGAACCAGGTAAATAAAATGGATCAAGAATAATTCAACAGTTTTAGGCAGTTCTGCCATTTGACACAACAATATGCTCGTCACATAAAGTTAAGGAGCACTGACTTTTGGAGCAATGTATATTTTACAAACATGTATTAGCTGCTTTTACTCATGTTTAAAATGTCATGAACAGTTCTACTCATTTATAGGATTATTATAAACCATATCACATTACACAGCAGAATTTAAATATCAGGCTAGTGGAAGAGATACTATTGGTATTTTTTAAATACACCAGTATATATTAATTTGGTCACACCCAGTAACCCTATTTGGTAAAGATTTTTTAAATCTTTTTGTTTTTAGAATTGAATAGTTGTACACAATAATTTGTTTGTTTATTTGATAGAGACAAATATATATATACATTTAACATGTCATATACTGTAGCATTTGTAGCTGTAGCTAATTTTTATTGTTTTATTCATTTCTCTAGATTATTTTCCTTGTGTGTGTATGTATATGTCTTTACCTCATCAAGTGTGTATAGGCTGCTCTCCTCCCTGACACTTTCACTCTGTTGGGATGGTGATTCAGCCTGGCAGCAGATATGAGTAGAGACATTAGGTTCAAATTTAGGGGAATTTCCATATAAAAAGCTGCATTAAAATAAACAATATACCTCCAGATAATTGTGGTTTAACAGGTAAGTAAACACAGGTAAAAATGTAATGTACTATGTGTGGTTGATTCTCAAGTAAACAATGGTCTCTAAACTAGGTTTAGTAAAGGTTAGCTAACATCATCTGAGTCACTAATAAGTTGATTTTTTGCATCCTGCACATAAGTGAACATATTCTGTAGCTTTATTAACTGTTAAACAGTAAATGCATTTGAAATGTTAAAATGTACTTAAATGTATTGAACATTCTCCTACATCATGTTTGATATCTATGTTTCAAACAGGTATATTACTTTGAATGTTTAAATTTCATTTAAGCTAAACAGAAAAATCTCACAAATATTAACGTATTGTGACTCAGATAAGCACAATTACATGTTATTTATACTGAATAAGTAAAGCTTCTGTTTTACAAAATAAAAATAATAAGACTATAGACTAATTTAAATGACAGAATAATAGACTGAGAAACATAGAGAAGTACACATTTACTCTACATCTAGTGTCTCATTTTATATATTATCCAACAATACCCACACAAAAGAATAAAACTGACTTCAATATAATCCTGATAAATCAACAAGACAGCAGAGCAGCATTTAGCTCACAGGCTTTAACCCTCTGAGGTCAAAGGTATATATGGTAGTTTTTGACTGGTTTAGATTTGACCTTTCCCAGTAAAAAAACAGCTGACTCAGGGAAACCAGTTCAAAACAGAGCACCAGTGCCTGCTGCACATTCATTCTGCGCATCATCCTTTATATACAAAACAAAAACCACTAAATTAATGCACATAAATTATAAATTGAATGTCACAGATCGCTCCAATATCAAAACTTTCCGTCCATGTCGCCATCTCACTGTTTTTCCCGCTTCTCAATTCCCGCCGCCACTCCGTTCCCGCTTCACATTCTCAGAATACCCAGTTTTCAACATTTCTCATTTGTTCAGAAAAAAAAGTTGATTTTTGCATAACTCAGATTTGTCCTTGGCCTATTAACACAATTTAAGAAATGTTGTGTAGTTTATAATCTGCTCTTTAAACACAAGATGAAAGTGAGACTCCCTACGTTGTCTCAAATCAAACATGTTAGAAAGACCTAACTTACTTCTCTCAAATGGCTACTGAGCCCCACCTGGGCCTAGGCTAGTCCACACATGATAACGATGTTTTTACAGCCAAACTGTCCTGAATACGTTGTCCTAAAAAATGTAACAAGCTAGAAAAATAATGTTATCACATTACAGCCACTTACCTGACTAGCATCCTCCTCCCGGTCACGTTGTCCTCCAGACGTTAACACGACAGCTGATGATGATGTTGCTCCAGAAGAAAATATGTTTCAGTTTTTCACATTTGTACGCATCTGTTTGTAGGACGAGCCTCTTCTTGTCTCTTAATTTTTGTGCTCCTCCCTAACGTTTCTTCTCCATTTTCTGGCTGCTAAGTCGTTGTCTTCTTGTTCTGTTAATTTACGGTTGGCAAACAACGATTTGGCGCATTACCGCCACCGACTGGTATGGAGGCGAACTACATGAATTAGTATTATTTTCTTCTTTGGCCGCAACGGCCCACTGATTTATGGAGGACCGATCCTGACAAAATTAAAAATAAAAGCAGAAATATATATAAGAGAATTTAAGTGCACCCTTTCATCAAACATTTTGACAGGTGGGCGGGACTTCCGGTGAGGGCGGGACTTCCGGTGGGGGCCATGTGGGCGCCATGTGGTTGCCATGTGGGCAGGGGGTGTGTCCAAGGGGCGTAACAGTGGATGTTGATTGGTTGTCGTCATTAGGGGCGATACCTTAAATGAGTCAATTAAAACACAGGGGTGTGTTTAAGGGTGTTACGGGGAAGGCCTTAAATGAGCCAATTAAAACACACAGGGGTGTGTTTAAGGGTGTTATTAATAATCTGTATGTTTTTTCAGGCGTTAATACATCTAAAAAACAAAACAACAAAAAAAGACATGCATCCTTTTATATTTTTAAAGGTATAATCAACTTAATGTTGACCTATCACATGAAATCCTAATAAAGGAACTGTGTAACCTGACAGAATTGTAAGTTAATTTTGCTTTACAGCAGGACCTATTTGTTGAATATATGAGCCAGTCTAAATCCGTTCAAAATAGAAAAGACCTAAAAAAGTAAATAAAAAAAAATTGTGCTTCACTACATCGATGGAACGAGAAAAACCTTCAGCTTCTGCGTCAACATACTGGAAAAGCAGCTGAAAATAGGTAAGACGAATATCAGATTAACAGAAAAAAAAAGAACATCAGTATACTGTTTCCAAGTTACAAATTGACTAGCAATGATGTGTTTGTTTTTTGAATCATGAGAGACTCCATTTTAGGAAAAAGGAATGATAATTTTAGTTACCTGTAGCTTTTCTAAAACATTTTACTTTTTCATCTTAGAGTTACAGGGTTACAACTGTTAGGGGCGATGTCAGGAAGGGGCAGTTACGTCTGTTTCTTAGATAACATATCACCTTTGAACTCAAGAAGGGTTTTGGTCTTAAAAACATAGTCTTTGCAGTTGAGATAACACTGTCATGTTCTGGTATAAATACTGTGTGTAAATGTTGGGGGCTCTGTTTCACTGGTTAACCTCAGTGTCAGGGTCTTCAAATGCTGAATGTCTTTGAACCATAACACTTGTTACATTGAAAAATACCAGTACTGACAAGAAAAAATGTCGGTAAATATTTCAGGAAACCCGGAAATTGTGGCTTCTTCTTCTGATAATTCACAAAAGCACAATGACATCTTAAAACGTAAGTAAGTAAGTAAGTATCATTAAATGCATGTGAATGTTCTCAAATTTTGTTTATATATATTGTTTATATATATATATATATATATATTTGTTTCTTTGTCATAGAACCCACCGCTGATGACCTTGATGATTTCATCTTGACAAAATCAGATTATGGTAAGTAAATGTTAAATGCAATAAAATATATATATATATATATATATTATAGTTAACCCTTGACAATGTTTCAATTTATAGATTTGATGAGAGAGGTAAACCCGAATGATCAAGTTGGAGGGTTCAGCGGCTGGAATCCACACTCCAAATTAAGAAGGCGAATTATTTCCAAACAAGAAAAACTCCCAACTACATCTGAACTTTCTTCTAACACAGAAATTACGACAGATTCTTTGAATACTCCTCCGTCAATTATCATCATTTCCCCTGAAGACACACCGGATAAGTTACCGGCACCTCCAGAAAGTAAGTCCTAAGAACTAACTGTTTTTCTTTGAGAGTGAATGTATTTTATTTATGTGTTATTAGAGACTTTTGTTTTAAACCTCAGATAAAACTGTTTACAGATTCGACTGAGAGCTCTGTGTAAGACATAGTTGTCGAGCAGGAGCAAGGTAAGGAAATAAAAATTAAATAAAAACAATATATATATATATATATGTATTTTAAGCATAGTTCAATAAAAATGTCATATAAACCTGTTTACAGATACATCCAAAGATGCCACATTAAATCCGCCCACCAGAAGGTCGCTTTTCAAAGATCAAGACAGCTTTCAGCAGAACGGCACAGTTTCAGTCCAACAAGAAGTGAAATCTGGAGGTTTTACCGCAAAGAATCGGAGTAAGATTTAAAAAAAAACTTGTGTATTTTAAAAACTATTTTCGTTTTATTTATGAACGCTGTGCTGCGCAGCGTAAGATAACTTTTTATTGTCTTCTGTTTTTACAGAATA
This sequence comes from Girardinichthys multiradiatus, assembly GCF_021462225.1. Classification (NCBI taxonomy): domain Eukaryota; kingdom Metazoa; phylum Chordata; class Actinopteri; order Cyprinodontiformes; family Goodeidae; genus Girardinichthys; species Girardinichthys multiradiatus. Next base: position 42,616,544 of record NC_061799.1, read on the forward strand.
TTTAACCCCGGCCAAAAGACAGCGACTCTTTGCGCTACAAACCCGAGCAACGCTAGTGAGTGGTTTAATGAACGGTACGTTTTAATTCATACATACATACTGAATTAATTTTAATTCCCCTTTTTTTTTTTTTTTTTTTTTTTTTTTTTTTTTTCAGCTTTAATGTGATTATTTCAATATATATATATATATATATATATATATATATTTATTATCTATTTATTTATTTTTTGTTCATTCTCCTTACAGAGGTTACGTTGATGGTAGGACAGATTGGTCACAGAAACGGACAGCGCAGGAAGACAGTCTCTACAGCCTCACGGGATCTTCGTAATAAGGCCTCATCGTTAACGCTTCTGGCAGCATGTCAGATTCTGTTAAAGAAGCATTTTGGTGACATCAAGGTGATTTTAAACTGAACTGATCACTGTGTTTTTGTTTTTTGTTTTTTGTTTTTTCTGTAGGTTAGTTTTATTTTTATTTTTGTTTCTTATGTTCATAGAAAATGGATAACCGAATCAGACTTGCCCTGGATGAAATAAGAAATTTAGTTAATGAACTTAACGAAATTCCCGTTAATGCAGAAGAAAATAGCACACCGTCTCCACACAGCATTGAGCAAAATTATCATAATCCCTCTACGACACACTCCGCAGATCATCACGGGGGTCATTTCAATACGGGAGTAGCGGTTAGTTCTGATCAAGTAATCAGACTTGCCCTGGATGAAATAAGAAATTTAGTTAATGAACTTAACGAAATCCCTGTTAATGCATCTCCTGCTAACAGTGAAAATTTAATAAATGAACATCAGCATGGTGACGTTTTAAACGTAATCAATCAGGCTCTTTCCGATTTGAACAGCGAACCGTCTCCACACAGCAGCAGCATTGAGGAAAATGATCCACCTGACACTCATCAGAATCCTTCTACGTCACACTCCGCAGATCATCACGGGGGTAATTTCAATACGGACGTAGCAGTTAGTTCTGATCAAATAGAGCGAGATCCTCCAGCTGTGGTTGAACGTGAACATTTTAATAACCATGAAATAAGGAGACCTTTTACCATACCGCCGCCCTGTCCAAGTAACGTTCCAGATTTAGCAGCATTCTATACAGACATCATGCGTATTATAATTGAATTAGCCGACGCTGCGAGATCGTTAACCAGACGTAACGACGTTGTGCAGCTGGAATAAGTGGGTGAAAATCTCAATCGTCACATCACATTTACTGTTACAGATGATGGAAATATGATCCTGCCTGCTTTCGAAAACTTCCTCGACGATTTAGTACAATCGAATGCAAATATACCTGTAGATAATAACATGGAATTTGTTCTTCAGGTTGTTAATGACCCAGCAGGAGGTTCTAAGCGTAAAGCTGCAGGAACGTTAGACTGTGAACTGTTTAATAAGAAAATGCGTCATTTGTATATTATAAACAATACCGGTAATCAGTTATGTTTTGCAATCAGCCTCGCACACGTCTCTGATCCTGAGCTCACGGATCACTGTGCTGTAGAACTGGGGAGGAGATGGCAGCATCAGGCAGGCCTTGACGAGCAAACAGCAGTTACTTTTAGTGATATTGGTAAATTTGAAACCATTCTGAAGAGAAAAATTGTAGTGTTTCACAGAACCACGGGCTCTACTGCTCTGTGTAAATTTGAGACCAGTTTCCCCGATCGTTCAAACCCTCTGTTTTTGCTGTTATTTCAAGGTCATTACTATGGGATAAAAAATCTCAAAGGTTTTATGGGGTGCAGATATATTTGTAATTACTGTTACGCCAGCTATCAGAATGCCAATACACACCATTGTGAAGGTTATTGTCCAGTGTGTCGAACATATAAATGTATGCAAGAGATTAGCAATCCTGTAAGCTGTGCAGGCTGTCAAAGAATCTGTCGTAATTCTTCATGTTTCAGCAGACACAGGGAACCGCGCATCAGAAATAGTGCTGAAAGGCCTATGAGTGACTGTGAGTTGGTAAAACTGTGTAAAGTATGCAAACGGATATACGTTATTCCAATCAGTAAACCGAATAAACCACACGTGTGTAATGTAAAATGCAGTATTTGCGGTGAAAATGTACCCCCCAGCCTAGACATTACATGCGATGATCATAAGTGTTACATTCTGCCTTGCAGTGCAATTAATCAGCTTGATGATAAACTGATTTTTTATGATTTCGAATGCCTCGTCAATGAGAGCGGCGTGCATACCCCCTTTCTGGTCTGTGCTAAAACGTTGAAAGGTGATGAATGGTACGCTTATGGACTGAATTGCACCCAAAAATTTCTCCTGCATTTCAGGAGGCCAATGTACAAAGGTTACACCTTAATAGCGCACAATGCGCGGGGGTACGATGGTTACCTGATTCTCACAGCAATGCTGCAGTTAGGGATTAAACCTCATATCGTCATGGTAGGGAGTAAAGTTCTCTGTTTAACCGACCCTGATTACAGGTTAAAATACATTGATAGCCTGTCCTTCATGTGCATGAAGCTTAGTGCCATGCCGAAAGCGTTAGGCTTTACCGATCAAAGCAAGGGTTTTTTTCCCCACCTATTTTCCTCTGAACAACATCTCCAGTATGTAGGGGCTTTTCCTCCTCCATCCTGCTACGCTGTAGAACGCATGAGTCTTCAAGAACAACAGGTGTTTAGCAGCTGGTACACAGAAGCGAGCAAAGAGGTCTTTGACTATAAGAAAGAAGCTATTTGTTATTGTAAAAATGACGTTGAAATTCTTTTTCAAGGATGCTTAAAATTCAGAGACGAGTTCTTTAAGGAGACAAGTGTGGATCCGTTTAAAAGTATCACAATAGCATCAGCCTGCATGAAGGTTTTTGTAACCAATTTCCTTCCTCCTCAAACCTTAGCCATTCCATCACCTCTGGACTACAGACGTAGCAGTAAAACGTTCTCCAGCGCGTCCATTCAATGGCTCGGCTGGATTGCAGACAGCAGAGCCATATTTATCGAGCATGCATTAAATAGGGGTGAAAAGAAAATCGGGCCATATTCAGTGGATGGGTATGCAGAGATTAACGGTGTCAAAGTTGCGTTTGAATTTTATGGCTGTTTTTTCCACGGCTGTAAAAAGTGTTACATGCCTCATGACAAGTGTCCGTTGAGAGGGGTCGCATTTGAACAGTTTTACGCAGCCACTGTTGAGAGAAGCAAGGTGTTACAAACTGTGTACGGCCTTCGTCTCGAAGTCATATGGGAGCATGAGTGGATTGAAATGAAAAAATCAAACCCAGGGGTGATCAGCTTTCTTGAGAAAGTTAATGCACCCGAACCGCTATCCCCCCGGGATGCGCTGTATGGTGGACGCACCTGTCCTATGAAGTTGAGGTACACAGCGGAACCGGATGAAACTGTACACTATGTGGATTACACATCTCTGTACCCTTATGTAAACGCCAACTGCGTTTTTCCCCTCGGACACCCCACCATCATTTACAAAGATTTTGATGACCCCAGCAGCTACTTCGGTATAATCAAAGCTGTGGTCTACCCACCACGTAACCTGTTGTTCCCTGTTTTACCTTACAGAACATCCCAAGGTAAACTTGTGTTCACTCTCTGCCGCTCATGCGCTGAATTAAATTACCAGTCAGGTCCCTGCATGCATAATGATCAAGAAAGAGCTCTGACGGGAGTTTGGGTGACTGCAGAACTATGTAAAGCTTTGGAGTGTAGTTATCGTCTTGCTAAAATCACAGAGGTGTGGCATTTTGAAAAGAGAAGTGATACAATCTTTAAAGGTTACATTCATTGCTTTTTAAAGGGTAAGCAGGAGGCTTCAGGCTATCCATCTGAAGCAGTGGATCAGGAGAGTAAGTCAAAGTATATAAGCGACTACAAACTGCATCAGGGCATCCAATTAGACCCTGAGAAAATCGAGATGAATCCTGCCAAAAGGCAGGTTGCAAAATTGTGTTTAAACAGTTTTTGGGGGAAATTTGCGCAAAGAAGTGATCTGTCTCAGACCACAGTCATCACTAACCCTGAAGACTTTTTCAGCTTCATGTTCTCGAGTAAATACAGGGTTAACTATTTTCATTTTTTCAACCCTGAAATGTGTGTAGTGCAGTGGAACTACAGCAAACGTGTCATATATCCACCAAGTAAGACAAATAATGTGTTTATAGCAGCATTCACCACCGCTTATGCACGTTTAAAACTTCTCAGCAGCATGGAGAAGTTACAGGACAGATTGATTTATATTGACACGGACAGTTTGATTTATGTGACAAAAAGTGGTGAAACTCCTCTGGAATTGGGGAATTATCTGGGTGATCTTACTGACGAGTTAGATGGTGACAGCATTTCGGAGTTTGCATCGACAGGACCCAAGAGTTATGCATACCAGACCAAAAACCGTAAAAATGTAATGATACGTGCTAAAGGCATCACTCAGACGCATGAATGCAGCGAGAGGGTCAATTTTGACAGCATCAAAGGGCTGGTCGAGGGCTACTTACAGAGGTCAAGTGAGGGTGTCATTGAAATCCCTCAACACACAATCAGGAGGGATAAAAAGAGATTCCCTTTGACAAACGCGACATTTCTTAAAAAGTTTCGACTGGTGTATGATAAGAGACGTCTTTTTTCTGACGGGACAACTCTGCCTTTCGGTTATTAGAGTTGAAGAAGAAATAAAATAAAAAGTCACATGGATTTACAGGAGATTGATTTTGATCCTAGATTTAGAGCCCCTTTCTCATGTATGATAGTTGGACCCAGCGGCTGCGGGAAAACTTTCTTTGTAAAAAGTATTTTACAAAACTGTAATCATGTCATGGATATTGTTCCAGAAAATATTGTATGGATTTACACATCTTTTCAACCCATGTATGCTGAATTGCAGAAGATGAATAAAAATATTACCTTTGTGGAAGGATTGCCTCATTCTTTTGAAGATGAAAACCTGTTTCCTCCTGATCAGAATCATTTGATCATTCTAGACGATGTTATTGCTCAAGCCTCAGATGATGAAAACGTGATGAAGGTCTTTACCCAGTTTCGTCACCATCGTAATATGAGTGTTATGATGTTGACTCAGAATGTATTTCATCAGGGAAAGTTCAGTCGCACTATTAGTTTGAACTGTAATTATATGGTGTTGTTTAAGAACCCGAGAGATAAACTCCAGCTGAATATACTGGCCCGCCAAATGTTTCCATCTCAAAAGGGTCTCTTCTTGGAGAGTTTTGAAGACGCAACGAGAGAAGCTCATGGATATTTAATCATCGATTTTACGCCTACCTGCCCAGAACATTTCAGACTGAGAACGGGGATACTTCCTCAGCAGTGGCCTGCTGTGTACGTGCCCAGAACAAAGTAAGTCATCATGTCTGCGCGTATAAAAAGGAATTTACCATTATTCAGAGCTTTGTACCAGGCCTGTCCACAGAAACGTAAAGATATTCTCGCACACAGCTCTCCCGACTTTATTCAGGCTCTGTGCGAGATTGCACTGAATATCCTAAAAGGTAACATTAAACTATCACCCTCTCAACACCGACAATTGAAGAAACAAAGAAATATCATCAGATTGTTGGGTGATAAAAGAACCGGGATAAAAACTAAACAGTTGGCTCTCAAAAAGCAACGAGGTGGTTTTATTCTGCCCATCTTAACGGCTCTTGCTCCCTTGATCGGTGATCTAGTGGGTGGAATCATCAGGAGATAATGTCTCTCAGAACATCGCAGAAGATGTTTCTCATTTCACCTCATCAATTCAAGCGTCTGACCCAGTCAGACACGTCCATCAGACAGACGGCGGAGGAGAATTTGGATGCTGAAATGAGAGCGATATTAAACGAGCCGGGTTTGACGACTTATGAAAAAATCAAGAGATACGATGCTCTTCTCCAGAGGTATCTGACTTTACTTAAGCAAGGTGTCAAAGAAGAAGAACAGCGGGTCAGTTTAACGCTGCAGCGTGACACAGAGGTTCCTGAACATGAGCGGTCCCAAGAAAAACAAGGCCCAGGGCAGGACGAGGCCCCTAAGGATCAGGTTCTTACGGAAGTACTGAAAAGCCTTCCTAAACACAATCGTAAAAGTGCCGAGTACATTTTGAAGAAATTATCCGAAAGAAGTGAGAGTTGGACTTCGCGAGGTGAATTTGTATTTAACGGAAATATTATAAAGGGGTCCCACATGATTGATTGGTTGAAAAATCTCATGCTTCTGTTTAAAAAATCTGGAGCATCACAAACCCGAGGATGGTCTGATTTTCTACACACCTTGTCAGAGGTAAACATCCCTATATCTTCAGTCATTAACCCTTATGCTCGTGAAGAATATAGACGTTTCAAAACAGAGGGTACATCGATTGAAAATGGGGGTACACCCCCCAGCGTTAAGCAGAGAAGAAAAAGAAGAAGAAGGCAGATAACTCATTCTCCCTACTGGTCGAGATCTGAGCTGGAAGATCCAAAAAATGCTGATGGGAGATCAAAAAAGTCTCTTCGTAAGACGACACTACCACCCCGATGGATTACATTTTCACCATAAACCGTTATAAGAAAATGAAACATGTAGCCTATTTCTTTTATTCAATAAAATATTTATTGATTATATTTTTCAAGTCTAACTTCGTTCTCTACTTCACACTAACATATGATGTCATTACACAAATATTAAATCATAAGAAAAAACAAACAATGGAAAAAAAAAATGAGCCCTACAGGTGCATCATCCGGCAGGTTTGTTCCTTCCTCGTTAGTAATTTTCACTCTGAGATGCAACAGCGTATCGTTGAGATCCAGATACTTTTCTCCGTCTCCCGGAATGAAAAACTCGATCGGCCCTCCATCAGTGATTGCTGATAAAGGCTGGATCTCGGTGTAAATTTTATCTTCGATCGATAGCTGCGTCATTGGGGCAGAAAATAAGTCCAACTCTGCCAGCGTGCACTCTGATGATTTGTTATGTAAAAGAGCCATTATTTAAATATATCAAAACTTGTGGATGACTTCCTTCCTCTTCGTTTGTCAGCTGCGACTGATCTCCTTTTTCGCGTTTGTCGTTGTTTTTTAACCGTCCTTAAACGATCACCAGGGGGTCTTGTTCTGGGTCTTTTGGATAAAACCATAATTCCTGAACCTTCTTGACCGTCGATGTGTGTAGAACCACTCATTTTACTCACGGCTCTACCGATGACATCCGAAGCGATATTTGATGCAGCCGTTTTAAGATGGGGTTTTGCAATTGCAAATCCTTTTTTAACCAGAGGGGATACGAAGCGGAATAATTTTGAAAATAATGATCCAATTCCGCGTCCGTACATGACCGGGGCCCCATAAAACCCTGGCAGATTACCGCCTGATTGACTTACATAGTAATTTACAAAGCGATTTGGATCACGTCTCAGACTTAGATGTGCCATGTTCTCTCTTGCCTGCTTGATGCAGTGTTGAATGACCAGCGTAATATGAATGATAACCAATCAATCTTAGAGGTTATATACATATCTCTGGAATAGTTTATACAAATAAAATTTATCTCAGGCTACGTTGTGATATCACCGGTCTGAAGTGTAGTCTTATGACGGTCTTTCCATAGACGAAATTTACAGGAACGTTTTGGTCCGATTTAATTTCTATATTGATATTTTCAATATGTCTTCTGGAGACTGGAAGGTAGTGGGCGGGGTTAAACGTCTGAGTAATCATATCACTGAATGTGCCTTGTACTTTGACGGTCCGCAGTAAAGGTGCAAAAGTGTCGCCTACTATTTGTGGGCTGACCACGTCGCTGTAACAGTATAGGTGATAGAAACCAGCCTTTATATCCGCCGGAAAAGGAGCCAGTTTTGGTTCAGAAACATGAATCCATTCCCCTGGTTTCACGCCAATCATATAAGCTAGAGTGCTGAAGAAGCGTATTTCATACGGACTATTTGCTTGAAATGCAAATCTCTTTTGAACTTTGCTGAATTTAATGCGTAAACCCGATTTCAATTTTTTGAAAAACATTTCCATCTCTGTCTCGAGTTGAACAACGCTGTTATAGTAGCCACTTCTGATCCTTTGCGTATTGATCTCCACATCACCAACCTTCCTCCATTCAAAGTAGGCATCATAATCCGGTAAATTATGCCATGTATGAGGGTATGAAATCTCGGCTAATGCAACCATCCATTGGCCTTCTAAATCAATATGTTGAGCTAAATTTACACGGAAACTTGAACTGGTATTATTTTTAAACACTTCCATGCTAGCATTAGATGGAAGAGTAACGTAAAAGCCATCATCCTCTACCTGACGGTTCATGATGCTGTGTCAACTGTGAGGTTTAGTGCAAACCTTTTTTATACGTTTCGAAGTTCATCAAACTTGATCCAACTGTTGAATTTCTCAGGCCAGTTTTTCCAGCTTACAAAAACCTGTTTGACTCCCTTGACCGTACGTCGTTTTAATATTTTTTCCACTTGATACATCTTGTCGTTAAATATTTTTACTTTTTGAAGTTCCTCAGCGTAAAAGGAACCCTCGATAGGTTCTCCATCCAAATCTTTGAGTTTGTATACAGGAGGAGAACGGGGTATCCGGTCATAGACTGTAAACACTTCATCCGTAAAACTCTGTTCGTATTTTTTGTCAAACACTCCACGGACCTTGGATATTCTGACAAGATCCCCTTGTTTAAACGTTGTCACTGAGTCCTTGCAATATCTGTTGGACTTGACATCATACAGATTCTGAAACACTTGAAAGGCATTTTCAGGGGTCACTTCCATAGGGCTCATTTTAATGCTGGAGTGGTAGGAATGGTTGTAGCTTCTAGCTAGGTTTTGCAGTACATCAACGTACCGCCGGGTATTGTTAGCTGTAAAATATCTCCACATCCTTGTTTTTAATGTGCGGTTAAATCTCTCGACCACTGAAGCTTTTGCTTCACTCGCTGTGGCAAAATGTTCAATACCGTGTTTCTCCATTAAAACTTTAAATTTCTTGTTAAAAAATTATTTACCGGCATCAGTCTGAAGTTTTTTGGGGATCTGACTTTCTGTAAAAACTGATTCAAATGCCTTTACCACCTCAGCGGCTGTTTTCCTCTTCAAAACTCGTACATACGCCCTTTTTGAAAAGATGTCAATGACTGTTAATAAATAATTATAACCATCATTTTCCATGGCCAGAGCTTGCATGTCACAGAGATCAGCCTGGAACTGCCTCAATGGTCTGGTGACAAAAACTCTGTTTCTCGGGAACTTTATTCTTGCAGGTTTATGTAGAGTATAGGTATCTTCTCCTGATAAAAAATCTTTAACTTTTTCAACCGCAACCTTCTTTCCCGTTTCATCTTGCATAACCCTCCTCAGCCTATCTACACCCCCAAAACTTCCCGGATTTGAAGGGCTATAATATACTTTCTTCATCAGCCGTCTTCCTGCCATCTCTGCCGATTACTTGTTAAATAATGAGAAAAAACACACAGGAGGGTAGATTTATCCTTATTTTTTTATTTATTTAATTTTTTATTTATTTAATATAAACAAAAAAAACAACCAGAAAACAAAATCAGATAAAATGCAGATGAATTCAAACACTACTAGCTTTTTAAAACAACACTTTTGGGAAAAGGTTCCTACTTTAATTGTATTTAATAGTAAAAAAGAAAAAAGAAGAAAAATCATATAATGCAGATTAATTAAAGTACTGGAATACTAAAAAAAAAAAAATAAAAAATGATACAACAAGTCATCAAACATGTGAGATCAGTTTGTCAGTCCATAGCACTCTGAAACAGAGTTAAGTTGTTTGAGATGTTTCTCATCGACCATGCGATCATAAACGTGCGCTATTGCACTGTGGATGCCTTGTACCGATTTCAGTTCATATAAAACCATCTTGGCAATCGTCTTCACTCTGAAGTCATCCGCTTGTATGCTTCGAAGTACCAGAAGATTCTGAATAGCAGGAATGAGTTTGGGGGTTACGAGTCGTCGTACGATGCGTTGAAAGTTGACTTGGTAATAATCCTCCCCCAGTACCTCCAGGCAATGGTGTTGACGCTGGCTTGGGTGGTTCGTTATACATCCATAGCAGGTTTCTCTGAGATAGTTCAAAGAGGTTATGTTGAATAAATGAAGTATCGCTGTTTTCACCGTATTGATGAGGGTGGTTGAGAACCAACCGTCAATTTCGTCCTCCTGGTTACTCTCATCCTCTGCTGAAGGCTGAGGGTCCTCCATCGGTTCCAGGGTTTGTGTAGGGGCTTCGGTAGAGGGTGAGTAGCCGGTGGCTACCTCCTCCTCCACGACCACCTTCATGTCTTCAGGCAGGACATTCGCGTCTACAGACTCAGCCATGAATAGCGGTGATGGTGAGCAGAGGTCTGGAGAAAGCGGTAGATATTTCATGTTGTATCCTGTAGGTGATGCAGGACTGTAGTGGTTCTCTGAGAATGAGGATGTTGAGGTGGATGGTGAGAAGAGGTCAGGGGAAGGCGGATGATATGGTCCAATGTTGAAGCTTTCATCGTGCTCAGGAGAGAAGTGGATCTCTGCTCGGTGGTTGTAGAGATCCCTGTATGGTGTCGGTCCACTCATTCTCATGATACGATTCTCAGTGTCTGTGAGCTTGCAGTTATCCCCCCCGTATATATATCATAGGAAGGGGCGTGTCCTCAGAAGAGGGTTCGTTCTAAACGTAAAACAGGAAACGTCAGCGTTTTTTTCACTGACATGACATCGATCCAACTTCGTGACTTTTGGAAAAGGTCGGAAAGACGATGTCCAATTTCACTCATCTTCTCTGCCCAAGCTTCAAACGGCAGAGCCAGCATTGTCTTGAATACGCCGCAGTCCTGATTGAAAGCCTCCAACACAAACAGATCTGAGGGACTCGTCCGGTTGTTCCTGCGTCTGCTTGCCCGAAAAGACCAACGGCCATTTGCTGTGGTTTTTGACCCCCACACTGCGCTAAAGAGAGGTTCTCTCTCAGCTATTTCAACATCGGATGGTATATGAAACATTCTCGCCCGTTTTACAGGTCGAGGAGACAGTTCATTTTCTTCTTCTTCTTCTTTCTCCCTCTCCTGCCTTGAGACTGTTTCAGGGCTATCATTAAGGTGCGGGATTGCAAGCTTTAACACAGCCCAGTCGCTGTGGGTGAGTGTACACAGAGCCAGTGATCCATTAAATACCTCGTCTTGATCCAATTGATACAGGCAAAGCTCTCCTATTTCATACATGAAAATATAACCCCAGCTGCCAACCAGGCCATATGGCTCCAAAGACCATTCTTCCTGCAGAGTCTTGAACGGGGGTCTTTGTACCCTGCAGATGTAGTATGTTGATTTCTTAGGAGCATTCAATTCACGGGATGAATACTGGTAGACGGTCACTGGGGTTTCGCACAGAACTGACATACCTCTTGGCCGAACCGAGGTCTGATTTTCAACCATGGTTGTTGAAGTTGATTTTGGATCCTCATCATCGGTAGAGTATGTCACGACGGGAATTCCGATAGGTATCTCCGTTGAGGAAGTATATGATGCAGTTGCTTGTTCATCATCATCATCTTGGCACGCGTTGCGTTTCTCCTCCGCTTGACGATAAACTCTCTTAACTCTAGCCATTGTTGAACGGGTGTCCTTTTTTTTCCAACGAATGCTGCATGTAAAGTGCAGAGTTTTATCTCTGTATTTAAAGTAAACACTAAGGCACGCCCTATTGTTTTCATTGGGTTATTCAAGGTTTAACGATGCTTACAAACACACCCCCTCTATTTTTAATTGGTGCTGATGCCAAACAGTTTCCAATAATACCATATTTGTCTTGTTCTATTTATAACAAACACACCCCTGTGTTTTAATTGACTCATTTAAGGTATCGCCCCTAATGACGACAACCAATCAGCATCCACTGTTACGCCCCCCTTGGACACACCACCTGCTTGACCACGTGACCTCCTGCCCACGTGGCAACCACATGGCGCCCATATGGCCCCCACCGGAAATCCCGCCCTCACCGGAAGTCCCACCCACCTGTCAAAAAGTTTGATGAAAGGGTGTACTTAAATTCTCTTATAGGAACCCATTTGGTTTGTTATTTTCTACATTATTTGTAAAGATTTGGTCTATTAATGTAGCAGAATATGAAGTAATTGGACTGGTTCTGGTGATTTTTAGATACAAGCCCATACTGTACATACTATTGATAAACTCTTCTGTCATTTTATGATTGTTTTAATTGGACAGATCAATATATAAACAGTCTTGTTCAGACATTTGAAAATGGACTATTTAATTATCTCCACACTAGATCCTGCAGCCCAATAAACACAATAAACAATAAAATTTTTCATCTTTTCATTCCAGCAGATCATCTATTGCTGCTGTCATCCTCTCCACTACCTTAGACGTTGATCTTTTCTCCATATATATTCCTACACCTCCTCCACTTTTGTTTGTTCGGTTCTGACAGTTTAATTCATAGTCATCAGTTTCAAAATCCACCCTTTTCTTTGGGTTATTCAAAGTTTCTGAAACGTTGAATATTTTAATAAACTATTTATTTGACCTTCCATAGAACAGCTTCACCGGAGCATATTTTTACGTGTTCACCTGCTGTAGAGCCATTTTCTGGAGCATTTCAATATGCTAGACATCAATACAACCCTTACATCCCAACTTTTTATCATTTGTATGTAATAAGTCCATGTTCACTAAATAAATTGCTAAAAAGGGCTGCATTGTCATTTTTCACTGAACTAATGGAGCTAAAAGGTCAAAGAGCATCAACACAGTGTGGTTTCCAGCTGAGATGTTTCAGACGTGTCCACCTGGTTGCTGTTGGACATCCCTGCTTTAAATGACGTGAAGAAAATGAACAGCTGTCTGTTTGTGTGGGAATGTTGGAGCTTTCCTGGAACGTTTTCCTCCTCACAGACACTTTCAGCAGGTTTCACTGCACTCCACTGCATGTTCTACCAACACTGAGCCTCTTTCTTCCATCTTCATGATTCAGATGTTTGAACTGAATGTTGGGCCACGCCTTTCACACCATCAGTCTCTCTCACTGAGCATCGGCCGTCTGGGACCTTGAAGCCTTGAGAAACTGAGGCTGCTTGGTGTTAACAGTGTTCTGTGTGCTCCATGTAGAACAACAAACACAACAGCTCAGACCTAAAACAATGAGCCCAGATTAGTGGATTATAGCTGGTTAACGAGGCACAAGCATCTGCTGCTGGAATAAAAATAAACCATCTGTGTTATTTCTTTCTGACTTGCTGCTTTTTGATTGGTTTTCCTCCCAGAACAACTGTGGACTAGTTGGATTTGTAGAAATGGAAACAGTTCAGGCTGGAACATGAGGAGTTGAACAGATATATGAAGTGTGAGGAGCTCCTGGAGGTCTGGATCCACAAACTGAAGCTTTTAGATTTACAGGACACGAAACACACAAACACAAAAATAAACAATAACTTTATTTACAGTGATTTAAAACACAGATTTATTCTATATAACTAATAATAATGAAGCAATAATAAACACTTCCTGGACTCCATGTCATGTAACAACACAACCTTCCTGTAGGGGGCAGTATGCCATCACCAACAGAGTTAAACAGTGAAGAAACATGACAGCTTTATTGTGATGTTTCTCCTCCTAAAAATCAACAATACATGAAATCAGCTCAAGTCCACAATGAGACAATATCTGTTGTCTCCTGTGAGTCAGGACTCAACAAAATGTGTTCAAACAAGAAGGTGATCAAAGAACTGGTTTCACTTCTTCAACCTGGGAATCATTTGTCATTTTATTACTGAGTTTACAGTCTTTGCTGCTAAAAGCAACAAGAAGGGAAAAACAGCAAATATTCTGGTTCTGATCAGCTGTTTTAGAGAACAATGTTGAGAAATGAACAAATTCAACAGAACCAGAACATCAAATCTGAAGAAAAACCATTGCTGACAATCTCTGACTATTGATTCCTGTTAAGTTTAGACATAAAACAACAATGATCAAGAAAAAATCTGTTGGAGAATTAAATCAGAATCAAACTCACTGAACCTTCAGTAAATTCTGTGTACTTGGGTTTACAGAAATCTGCAGAACCTCCAACCCAAACTCCAGCATGTAGCGGCTGAGTGAATGTGGTCTGGACTCTGTGGAGGAGAGTCATGGTTTCAGAGACGCTGTAGAAGGACAGAAGACCTGCTCTGTGATCCAGGTACACTCCTACTCTGGAGGAACCAGGACCTGAGATGGAGGTCCAGATGTTGTTGTGACCAAATTTATAACCTTTTTGGGAACATTCTAATGACCAAGATTTGTCATTACATCCAAATCTACATTCATTCCCTCTTCCTGCTCTGCTGATGTTCTTGTATGCGACTGCTACAGTAACTACTCTCCACTTCACCTCCCAGTAACAACGTCCAGTCAGACTCTCTCTACTCAGAACCTGAGGATAATCAGTGAATCTGTCTGGGTGTCTAGAATCCATCATTGTCACCTTCCTGTTCTCCTCTGATAGTAACAGATCTGTGTTTGCTGTGTTTGGATCCAGTGTGATTTCACATGAATATTTTAAGAATCCAGCTCTGCTCTTTGGTTCTGGTTCTGACTGTAAAACCTCCACCTCAGTGAGGGTCAGTGAGATGTTTGTCCATGTGTCTCTCAGGATGTCCTGTAGTTTATCTCTGAGCTCTGACACAGCTGCTGTCACATCCTCAAAGTATCTCAGAGGACGGATATTGATGCTGGATGAGTGTGTAGACTCACTGAGTGCTGACAGTGAGGGGTAGTTGTGGAGAAACTGGTTGTGATCTTCTGTGTTTGAGAGCTGCTTCAGCTCAGCGTCTTTCCTCTTCAGCTCAGTGATCTCCTGCTCCAGCTTCTCCTGAAGCTCTTTGACTCGACTCACTTCAGTTTCCTGCTGGGATCTGATCTGCTGCTTCACATCAGAGCTTCTTTTCTGGATGAGACGGATCAGCTCAGTGAAGATCTTCTCACTGTCCTCCACTGTTTTATCAGCAGAGTGATTGATGGCCTCCACCTCCTGTTGAAGCAGCTTCACATCTTTCTCTCTGTCCTGGATTCTCTGCTGGATTTCTTCTCGTCTCACCTCCAGCTCTCTCTGCCTCTCAGTCCTTTCTGCTGCAGCTGAGACTGTGTCGTGACCTTTATGTTCATCCACAGAGCAGAGATAACAGATACACTTCTGATCAGTACGACAGAACATCTTCATTACCTCATCATGACGAGAGCAGATGTTCTCCTGGAGGTTCTTGGAGGGCTCCACCAGCTTGTGTTTCTTAAATGTAGCTGAATCATAATGAGGCTGAAGATGTTTCTCACAGTAAGAGGCCAGACAGAATAAACAGGACTTGATGGCTTTCAGTTTTCTTCCAGTGCAGAAATCACAGGCCACATCTTCAGGTCCAGCATAGCAGTGATCAGCAGGAGCAGCTTGGAGTCCAGTCTTCTTCAGCTGCTCCACTAAAGTTGCTAACATGGAGCTTTTCTTCAGAACGGGCCTTGGTGTAAAGATCTCCCTGCACTGAGGACAGCTGTGGATTCCTTTCTGATCTTCTTCATTCCAGTGTGTTTTAATACAGTTCCTACAGTAACTGTGTCCACAGGGAATAGTCACTGGATCCTTCAGTAGATCCAGACAGATCGAACAGGAGAAGGTTTCTCTGTCCAGCTGATTCTGCTCCATTTCTCCTCTCAGTCTCAGTGACTTTGTGAGTTTCAGTTCCTGAAAACAGAAACAGGTTTAATTTCTGATGTATGAATCAAGTGTCAGTGCAGAGAGGCTGCAGCCAATCAGCTTTCACCTTCAGCAGATGTTGGTTCCACCCAGCTTCAAGGTGTGTCTGTAAGCAGGAAGGAGAGGGAGGAAGATCAAGTTTCTGCAGCCTGCAGAATAAGCAGCAGAGCTGGAAAATCTAACATTTGCCTCCTTGTTTACAAGAAAGAGGTTTTTATATATTGACATTCCTTCCTCTGTAAAACTTCTTGTCTCCATTTCAATAGTTTCTCAAAGTTAATTTAGGTTTTGTTTTGTTGATGCATCTCAGAAGAATTTCAAAAATGATATTTCAAACTTCACTGTAATGAGATATTTGTCTTCAGTTCATGTAAGGAGAGTGTTCTTGATAACTGAAGGTGAAACCAAAGATCTCATCTTCTCCAGCATCACATGAGACACTCCTGATAAACTTCAGCCTTTATGTGACACACATATATTTACATCTGATTGATGTAAGTTTGTGTTTTCTGTAAATATAAACTGATCTCTTTGGGATTTTTTCAGAAACAGAAACTTACTGCTGGTTTAATACCGGTTTCTGCCACAAGGAGGCAGCATCAGTCTACACTGTCACTAGTGAAAAAAGTTCACTGAGTTTATTAAACTCCAACATACTTTAGTTTTATTACATTCAGACTAATCAACAGTTTACTTCAGGTATGTTTGAATATGAGTTCATATAAAATCGGCTACACTGTGAAAAAACATCATTTAATCCTGTGTAATCCTGCACTCAGTACCATCTGGTGGTCATTAGTGAGAATTGCATTTCCTACTTTGATTTTAATCACTCAATTCATTAACACAGGCAGATTATTCCATCACCTATGATCAAAAGGGCATAACTTAAAGTTGAAAGTTGAAGTTACAGATCATTCGTTACCACTTTTGGATAAAATTTAAGTGTTTTTGCTGTGTTTTATTGTGTGAAGCATGTTTTGACCTGACTCATAAAATTAACTTAGTTGTCTAACAGGAAGGTAGGTGATTCATATTAGAGAACACTAACATTTATTTGAAGCTAAGAACAGCATTGAATGTTTTAGTTTCGTTTTCCCATTAAAAAAAAAAATTATTTTGAATTTGGTTTTGGGTTATTTCAAAATTCTTTCTCTTCTTCTTTCTTCCCCCTTTTTGTGTGTTTGCTTGATTACTCCCATTAAAGCATAGACTTGTGTAAGCAACAGTTGAACGGTCAAACCTGTGTGCCCATTTTAAGCAAACCCATACACCTGGAAGATATATGTATGAATCAGAGAGCTAACTGAGAAGCTTAGCCTGTTGTGTGCTGCTAATTAATTTTAGCAATCCTTTAATCACAGAACAGCCTGGCCTGTTTGTGTGCTGCTCATTAATTTAGGAACCATTGGTCACTGAACAACTCAGTCTGTTGCGTTGCTGCTAATTTCTTTAGTGGTGGTTCATAGATAAACAGTTTTGTGTGTTTGCATTGTGCATTTTGGGCCAAAGATGGAGGGAACATTCCAGACTGCAGCTGGAGATGTGTGTATGGTGGAGGACCCCATAGGAATGCAGGCACAAGAGGTGATTGGGTCATTGATTCTGTTGTCCCCAGAGGACCGTTTTCCTGAAGTTAATTGTGGACGCACAGTTAACCCCCTACCCCACCCTTCCTCGCTCAATCCCCGCTCAGAAGGAAGATGACAACAAGTAAAACCCATCTTTATTTTTATTTCTTTATTAGAAAGCCTGGGCAGGGTCCGAGGTTGTAGTGTGATGAGAATCGCTAGTTAGAATCTAATGTGGTCTGAATGATATGTGCATGTAACCTTGCTTATTGAAACTTTGAGGTGCTGTGCTGATGTCTGAAGCTGCTGCGCTCTCAGCTCTGTGCGTGTTTTACCACCTGAGAGTCAGCGCAGGTGCGCTGTGAGACTGGACTGCTGAAATAACCTCATGGTGAAATTCCCCGTTTTTCTTTGTCTCCAACCTCACTGCTTGCTAGCTTGCCACCAAGAGTTTTACAACTCTTTGTGTGCTCAGGAGTTGGGGGGGAGGTTTTATGATTGAGCACAACTGAGTTACAGTTGGAGCTGCGCCCCAACCTCCACTCAACCCACACCCCTTCGTCAGATTCTAATTTTTTTGCCATAACTGCTGGTTGATTCAATACAACCCCACTGCTGTTTTGCTTTGTTTTTGCTTAGTTAGATATTTTACCCCTTTTTATGTAGAACTTTGCGTGTTGAGTAGGTGACTTAATAAATATTCACATAGATGATTACGGAAGGCGTTCTGTGTTTATTTTGTGCAAGAGTTATTCGTCAGTCAAGATAAGGTTGAAGTTCCACACGTTTCGGCAGAAACGGTCGATTAAACAGTGACGTCTCTGGTAATAGTTATTAATTATTACGGAGTATTTAACAGTTGTAATTGTCAAAGGCGTTGGGCCACAATTACAACACCAGAAACATCTCTGGTCTCAATTCAGAAATGAGGATTTTGGTTAAGAAATTGATTTTGTCAAATTATGATCTTTAATTATAATTATTGATCAAGATTAATCAATCAATAATCATAACTCCCAACATGACTGAGTATAACTGAGTTACAGTTGAAGCTGCAAAGGATCATCCCTGCCAACATGTCTTCTGCTTAGATCTTGTAGAATCCCCTTTGCAACCAATTCAATTCAGTTTTATTTATATAGCACCAATTCACAACACATGTTGTCTCAAGGCACTTCACAACAGTCAGGTACATACATTCCTATTAATCCTAACAATTGAACAGTGCAGTCAGAGTTAGCTTTTTATTCAAATTGGATAAAACGTTTTTCTATCTAAGGAAATCCAGCAGATTGCATCCAATCAGTGACTTGCAGCATTCCCTCCTCCTGGATGAGCATGTAGAGACAGTGGACAGTCACTGGCATTGACTTAGCAGCAATCACTCATACTGAGCATGCATGTAGTGACAGTGGAGAGGAAAAACTCCCTTTTAACAGGAAGAAACCTCCAGCAGAACCAGAACCAGGCTCAGTGTGAGCAGCCATCTGCCACGACCGAATGGGGGTTTGAGAGAACAGAGCAGAGACACAAAGAGAACAAAGAAGCACTGATCCAGGAGTCCTTTCTATGGGAAGGAAAAGTAAATGTTAATGGATGTAGCTCCTTTAGTCGTTTCACCTAGAAAGAAAGAACAGATAAACTCTGAGCCAGTTTTCAAGGTTAGAGTCTGAAAGAGAGCACATAGAGTTAGTCACAGTAGAAGCTCAGTCAATCGCCATGTCTAGGAGAGAGAAAGGGTTAAACACTGAAAGACAGGGCCATGTGTATCATCTGTAGAAGGTGAGCATTAAGTTGTTGCCAGCAGAAGCTCGGACGATTCCCTTCTCCAGAAAGGTGTCACAGGTAGACACAGAGTCAGGCCAGGTGTAGCTTCTAGGAAGAGAAAAGAGAGAACAAAGTTAAAAGCTGAAATAACAGCAAACAATGCAAAATTGGAGAGTAGTGTGAGAATGTAGCGAAGAGGGTGAAAGTGGTCATTATGTCCTCCAGCAGCCTAAGCCTATAGCAGCATAACTACACAGATAGTTTCAGTTCAGATTATTTAGTTAAACGGTGCTTATTTACAACAATGTCGCCTCAAGGAACCCCACAAAGGGTCCCACTGATGGTCATTGTTATACTAAAAACCACAAAGACTGGGATACCTCTCTCTGTCAGACTGATTATAACCATTGGAAAAGAGAAGGGGTCACACAGGTAGCAGAAATGGAGGGTGTGTTTGCACCTCAACCATAACTGAGCCGGTTTAGGCTAAACCTGACTCCCCCTTCCTCCATCCAAGAGGGAGGGAAGAAGACGGAGGTAAAAAATAAGGAAGATAGCTCAGGATAACCTAAGCCACTCTAACTATAAGCTTTATCAAAAAGGAAAGTTTTAAGCCTAGCCTTAAAAGTAGACAGGGTGTCTGCCTCACGGACTAAAACTGGGAGCTGGTTCCACAGGAGAGGAGCCTGATAACTAAAGGATCTGCCTCCCATTCTACTTCTAGAGACTCTAGGAACCACCAGTAAACCTGCAGTCTGAGAACAAAGTGCTCTGTTAGGAACATATGGACCAATCAGATCTCTGATGTATGATGGAGCTAGATCATTAAGGGCTTTATATGTGAGGAGGAGAATTTTAAATTCTATTCAGGATTTAACAGGGAGCCAATGAAGGTAAGCTAAAGTAGGAGAAATATGATCTCTCTTTTTAATTTTCATCAGAACTCTTGCTGCAGCATTTTGAATCAACTGAAGGCTTTTAACTGCATTTTGTGGACATCCTGATAGTAAAGAATTACAATAGTCCAGCCTTGAAGTAACAGATGCATGGACTAGTTTTTCAGCATCACTCCTGGACAGGATATTTTTAATTTTGACAATGTTCTGGAGATGAAAGAAGGAAATCCTAGAAACATGTATAACACCAAGGTTTTTTACTTTATTATCACAGGTCAATTTAATGCCATCCAGGTTAAGTGATTGACTAAGCAGTTTCTTTTTCTAAGACAACTGGTGCCAAAAATCCAAGAGGATCGTACATGGAACTTATGATGGACAAGACTCCTCGTCTTGTCAAAGGTCTATCTTTGAGGATGATCTTAAATTTCAGCAGGTCTGATTGTACACACCACTGTACTCCCAACACATGTTCCACAGGTAGATCATCATTATCCATATCCAGGTTCTTTATCTCAATGGATCTTTCATGCTGTGGTATTGCAGCAAGAACACTGCGTCGGTTATTTATCCATTTGAGAAGTTGAACTCCACCTTTCCTGCACAAAGCACGAAGTTCTTGATATAATGACACAGCTTCCTCTTCTGTACTCACAGAGACCAAACAGTCATCCACATAAAAGTTGTGAAGCACAGCATCTATGACATTTGGTGTAAATAGCTGTTGATTGTACTCTGCACACCTTCTCAGTGCAAAACATGCACAGTTTGGAGACGATGTAGCTCCAAAAAGGTGTGCAACCATTCGGTACTCCACCAGATGCTGCTCATACTCTCCATTTGGCCACCAGAGAAATCTCAACAGATCAGAGTCAATTGGTGGTACTCGGACCTGATGAAACATAGCCTCAGTGTCCGCTGTGATAACAACAGGTTCCTTTCTAAATCCGGTGATGACACCAACCAATGAACTGGTGAGGTTTGGACCTTGTAGTTGAGTGTTTAAAGATTTTCCTCCAAATGTTGCACCACAATCAAAGACGACTCTTGTCTTTTTCTTATGAGGATGATATACTCCATGGTGTGGTATATACCAAACCCTCCCATCACACCGTTCAAGATTTTCAACTGAAACTCTCTCAGCATAGCCCTTAGAAATTATATCATTCATGAAGTTGGTATAGTCAGAAAGAAATTGATGATTTTTGGTAAACTTCCTTCTCAGATTCAAAACACGCTGTTCAGCCACTTTCCTATTGTTGGGCATTTTCAGATCTTTGTGTCTCAGAGGTAAAGTAATGGTGTAATGTCCATCTTTCAACTTAATTGATTCTGTAACCAGCTCCATGAACTGATTATCTTCTCTGGACCATCCAGGTTGTTCATCTTGAGAACATTCAGGAAAATCGACCTTCAGTTGTTGTTGCCACAAGTTCTGAAGTTTTGACACAGAAATTATGTCAACAGTAACAGTGGATTGTAGCTCTCTTGTGTTGACATCACAGTTTCCTCTAAGAGGTCCATTCACTGTCCACCCAAGAATCGTCTTAACTGCGTAGGGGCCTCCATTTTGACTTCAGATGATATCCTATGGCTCCAGCGCTTTAGGCACATTGGTCCCAATTAGGAAATCAACTCCTGAATTGATTTCAGTTATCTTCAAATTTTTCAGATGTGTCCATCTTTCGAGGTCTTCTTGGTGGGGGATGTTGCTGTAACGAACAGGCATGCTTCTCTGTGTGAATAAGTCAGGTAATTCACAAAAGATGTCTTCATTCAGCCCAGCAATATCCAAATTTGACACAATGTTGCTTCCAACCACCTTTTCTTGACTCATCGTCCGTAAAAGGATGCTTGTATGTCTCCCAGTGACATATAATCTATTCATTAGTTCTTCAGTACAGAATGATGCAGAGCTTCCAGGATCTAAAAAAGCATATGTTATTATTGTCTTCTGGTTCTTTGTAGACTTCACTCTGACTGGTAAAATAGAGACAGTACAGCCATGCTCACCGGCCCCAGTTAGACCACTGGATTGAGCAGAAATGGAGGCACTTCCACCTGTTGTCTCCACTTCCTTCTTCTTATGGACTGGACCAGTTTCCTTTTCTTTGGAGAAGACATGAAGCATGGTGGGATGTCTAAAGTTACACACTTTACAGTAATGTCGCCTTTTACAGTCTTTGCTGATGTGCCAAGTGCATAAACAGCCAAAACATAACCCATTTTCTTTCAGAAATGTCAAATTCTCCCCATGTGTCCTCCTTTCCAGTAGAGGGCATGTGTCCAAGGAATGTCCAGCTCCACAAAATAAACAACTCTTTATAACAGCTGTCTCCTGTCCTTTCTTTACTTCAAGGTCAGCTTTCTTCTGCATATCTTCAACAATAGTAGCAAAACTACTTCCTTTTATCTTTAATCGCTGCTGTGATTTATAAATTCCAACATCCTTCTTTGGTCTAGATAAAGAGTCTTGAATATCACCAAAAAGTGGATCACTGGCGATCTTCACTTGCCTTTCTACAAACCGAACAATGTCACTGAAAGTTACTCTTCTTTTGAACTTCTCCTGTAAATCACACACATCATTTCTCCATCTGTCCAGCAGTTTAAAGGGCAGTTTTTTGATGATTGTTTGCATATTGCCAGAAACATCCATCTCATGCATACAGCCATTGTTTTCCATCACATTACAGCATTCCCTGAGCAAAAAGCTGAATGCTTGTAAAGCCTTTACGTCTTCTACTTGCAAAGCAGGCCATGACAAGACTTTATTCATGTATGCAGCAATTATCTTCAATGAACAACCAAAATGTTCTTCAAGTAAAGATTTAGCTGTAGCATATCCAGAATCACTAGGCATATGAACACAACTTCTTACTAGGTCATGAGGCTGACCTCTAGTGTACTACTCCAAGAAGTATAAACAATCTTTGGCACTGTGCGCCTTTGCTTCAATGCTGTGTTCAAACGCTGTCATGAATGTCTTGAATTGGAGTGGATCACCATCAAATATTGGTATGTCCCGTTTTGGCAGAAAAAATAAAGATTGTTGATTTACAAGAAAGCTTGTAATTTCATTCTGCCTTTCCAACACACTTAACAGTTCTTTATGTTCATACAATGAATTTTTATGATGCGATGGTTGTGGCTGTATTTGATGAGACATTCGTTGAGTCGGAACTTCAACTTGTGTTGTTTTTATCTTCACCTGATCAGTCAATGTGTCTGGATTTTGTTTAACTTTTGTATCTTTAGGTCGTGCATCCAAATAAGAATAGTACTGAAAAGTTGGAGCTTTGTTATGACAGTCAGTTCTAGCTGCTGTAGGTACAAATGTATCTGCATCAACATTCAACATTTGAGATCTTTTATATTCACTCAAAATATGAATTCATGCCATCAGACCTAATCTGTGCAGCACTAATTACTTGAGAACAGACAGAGCTCTGGAACACTTTAACTTTAGCCATCGAGGCTGCAATTTTAATCTCCAAATCCAGTTCTTCTTTCTTTCTCCTTAGCTGTTCCTTCTGCTCCTCTAAAGCATATTTTTCTTTCAACAGCTTGTGTCGTGCCTTTAATGCAGCCATATCTGCTTCTGCTTTAACACAAGCTGAAGATGTAGAAAACAGAGAGGACTTAATTCTTGATGAACGACTTCCTCTAGACCTTTTGCTGTCAAGATTAGAAACACTGTCACTTGGCTTAACATCATCCTCAACATCACCATTTTCATCACACTCTAAATGTTGAAAAACTAAAGGTGCATTAATCTCTTTATTCACACAGGGTTCAAAACTGGTCAATTGGACCTGATTTAAATCAGCTTCTTCACCTGTTTAAGCTGCATTGTTGAGTTTTTCTGCACCTGAAAGCCATGTTTCAACTTCTTGTATAAATTCAGAATTATATTTAAACAGGCTTAAAAACCAAGTGTTTTGTTTTTCTTGTTCTTCAACAGGACACAGTGGAATAACAGACTCATACAGCTGATTTGCATTCTCAAGAAATAATTTTAAATCATCACAATGAGACTGAACACTCTCAAGATTTCCTTCATTTTTCATAAGCTCTTTAATAATGTTTATTTCTCCTTTGATTTTATGAACCCTTGATTTGAGATCCTTTTGAAGATCCTCAATTTTATTTTGTAATACTTTAACAGTTAATTTTGATCGCCTTTTTTCATCTTTACCGCTTACAACGGAACTTGATTTAGATCCAGCTGACTCCATTTTCCGTTGTTTGTCTTTAACAATTCCTCTTCAGGCAAAGTGACTCAGTGCGTGTGTATTTGTCCATACCTCAGCTCCAGCGGACTTGATTGAGCTGCAGTGAAGGAATCCCATTCAATTAACTGATGACGCTGCACTGCGCTCCATGCGCCATTACCGTTTCCAAACTGTTCCAAGCAGAAGCGAAGAATCCAGTCTTGCCTTTCCAATAAGCCGCTCATTCAAATTGTCAGTTTCTGTTGACGATAACTGTGCGGCAAACTAACGATGTTGTAGAGGACCGCACTGGGTTAACTCGGTGAATTTCGACTGTCAGACGAGTGCTTCAAATACTCTCCAGGCAGCTTCTTGTATGTTGCAACCATCAATTTATTCCACTTTAACTGCCATACTTCTCTTTACAGGACTGACACATACTGACCAGGCTAAACCATACAACGGTGCCAACAATACAACGAAGTCATGTCACGGTCAACAGAAATTACGACCACCACCGGTGCACCCACTTCCTCATACATACAAAACCAGCGCGCCAGTATGGCTCCCATTCATACCTTAGTGACAGTAACGCCCACCTCGACATACCCACCACCCAACTGTCAAAGCCATGTGCTCCTGCCACATCAATAATTACTTATTTCAATCATATGGCTCTTACACTATGTTAAGCCTATGTCAGTATTTATTTGTTATGCACTCTGTAAAGCACTTTGTGGTTTTTAGCTGTTAAAGGTGCTATATAAATAAAGTTTACTTACTTACTTACAAACTGAAGCTTTTACAGGACAAATTTACAGGACAAAAAGCACATAAACACAGAAATAATCAAACAAGAATTTTATTTACAGTGATTAAAAACACAGATTTATTCTATATAACTAATAATAATGAAGCAATAATAAACACTTCCTGGACTCCATGTCATGTAACAACACAACCTTCCTGTAGGGGGCAGTATGCCATCACCAACAGAGTTAAACAGTGAAGAAACATGACAGCTTTATTGTGAAGTTTCTCCTCCTAAAAATCAACAAGACATGAAATCAGCTCAAGTCCACAATGAGACAATATCTGTTGTCTCCTGTGAGTCAGAACTCAACAAAATGTGTTCAAACAAGAAGGTGATCAAAGAACTGGTTTCACTTCTTCAACCTGGGAATCATTTGTCATTTTATTACTGAGTTCACAGTCTTTGCTGCTAAAAGCAACAAGGAGGGAAAAACAGCAAATATTCTGGTTCTGATCAGCTGTTTTAAAGAACAATGTTGAGAAATGAACAAATTCAACAGAACCAGAACATCAAATCTGAAGAAAAACCATTGCTGACAATCTCTGACTATTGATTTCTGTGAAGTTTAGACATAAAACAACAATGATCAAGAATATAATCTGTTGGAGAATTAAATCAGAATCAAACTCACTGAACCTTCAGTGGATTCTGTCTATTTGAGTTTACAGAACTCTGCAGAACTTGGATAACCAACCAAAACTCCAGCATGTAGCGGCTGAGTGAATGTGGTCTGGACTCTGTGGAGGAGAGTCATGGTTTCAGAGACGCTGTAGAAGGACAGAAGACCTGCTCTGTGATCCAGGTACACTCCTACTCTGGAGGAACCAGAACCTGAGATGGAGGTCCAGATGTCGTTGTGACCAAATTTATAACCTTTTTGGGAACAATCTAATGACCAAGATTTGTCATTAAATCCAAACAAAGCTCTGAACCACTCGCTGATGAAAGCACAAACATGTAAAGATGCTCCTTCTGACTGAAAGTGAACACAGGACACATTTGAAGCTCCAAGTCTAGATTCTCTGTGCTGCTTGTATCTGTTTCCTGCTGCTTTCAGCTGCAAAACACTGAATCTAATGTGCGCCACTAACAGCAGATTAAAGGAAACATCTGTGAATTTCTCTGGTTTGGTGTTGCACATCTCATTAGTTAATACGTGTTCACTTTTAATGTTTTTGTGTTTATAAACTTAAATCAATGTTTTCCTCCTACAGACAGAAGGTAGATCAGAGCAGTAACAGATTTCTTCTTATTTAGACAGTTTTCTCTGAAGAAACGTTTGCTCCTTGTTTTTGTTTGTTAGAGAAACAATGTCTGTTACAGATTTAATGTTTCAGGAGAAAAACTGTATTTACTGTTATATGTGGGGTCATGGATCGACTGTGGTTCTGTTGTTTCTGTAGCTGGACTCAGTTTATAACCTGGAGCAGTTCTAGTGAACTGATGGGCAAAAGTATTCATACGCCTTGAACTTTAGTCACATTAAAACCTAAACTACAGCGTGTTTCATTGGGATTTCATGTGATAGAACAACACAACGTTCTGCATATTGCTCCAGTTTAATACAGATGATAAATAGTTTCCAACATCTTTACAAATTAAAAAGCTGAAAGTGAGGCATGCATTTCTTTTAGTTTTCCACCACATTTAGCATTTTGCTTGTAGGCCATCCAGGGGAAGGTCTGGTCTCATCTGGCCAGAGCTCCTTCTTCTTCTGCTGTGAGGCAAACGACACATGAGACGTTTCTGTAGCTCTGGTTCCTGCAGCTCTTCCACAAAGACCAGATTTATGGAGTTCATGGCTGATATTTATCCTGTGGACAGATTCTCCCACCTGAGCTGTGGATCTTTGCAGCTCCTCTGATAATTGCTCTGCTTGCTGGTCCTCTCAGTTTAGGTGGACGGTCATGCCATGTTCAGATGATGGACTGACCAGACTGAACCAGAACTTTCTCTCTGACCTGTCTGCTGTGTTCCTTGGTCTCCATGATGCTGTTTGTTCTTCTCTCTGGAGAAGGTTTGTAGAAGATCTGCAGAGAATCCAGCAGGTTCCATTCTATGTATCTATGAAGGTGGGTTTCAAACATCTGGCTTCAGTCAACAGAAAGGGGCTGATTAGATGTTTCTCCAGGTGTTAATGTGGTGTCAAACAGAGATCCTCCTCTGATGTGGAAGCTCTTCCTCAGATGGTCGGTCCTGCTGTTGGTTCAGTACTTCATGATTGTAAAAACAACTTTAGTTTTTATAGCAGAACCTTTTAGCTCATTATTGTTGAACTATTGGGAAGATTCTGGCAGCGTCACCTTGGTTCTGCTTCATCAGAATAAGTCCAATCTCTGAGGAGCGTTGCAATGCGTTTTTCGTCACCTGCTAAGCTTTCTGCCTGGAAAACACTCAGCAAACGCTGCGTTCAAGGGAAATGGGATGTTCTGCTGTTTCTGTGATTGAAACGGTTCATCAGAACAAAGTCTGTGGTTCTGTTCTGGTGAGATGATCCATTAAATGTGATTCAGGTTGGAATAAAGAGCAGTTCTGCAGGACGCTGACATGAAGGTTTCCTTTCCTCAGTGGGAACAGATCCAGTTTCTGTGGACAGCCACAGCTTCTGTGTTTGAATATTCAGTCACATTTTACTGCTGCTGTTTGCAAACTGAAACAAAGAAATGTTTCCAACAGCAAAAAGAGTTCAAAATAAACTGAATTAGAATGAAAAACCAGCAGAAATTAGGTTGAAATCAACTGAAATCCCTGCAGTTCTGGTCAAAAAGCAAATGGAAAGTTTAACCTGCCCTGAGGTTCAAACTGTTTGGGTCATAAAAAATCTGGAATAAATTAAAGTTAAAAATGTCTGTAAATATGATGCTAAAAACTGTAGAAAGTGAATCAGTGGAACAGATACAGTAAATTCCCCTGAATCCAGAAACAATGTCTTACTTTAATACTTTAGGTCTTTATTTGTTGAAAACACATTAATGTACATCAACAATATTAGATTTAAATTTACAGTAAATATCTTTAATGACCCTTTCATAAAAATACCATAAATTCACTCATTAAGTTTCTGTCTTTATTATAGATTTTTCTGCTAAACATCCTGTAAATTTTAAGTTTGAAATAAAAATATGTTGAACGGCTGCATTGTCATTTTTCACTGAACTAATGGAGCTAAAAGGTCAAAGAGCATCAACACAGTGTGGTTTCCAGCTGAGATGTTTCAGACGTGTCCACCTGGTTGCTGTTGGACATCCCTGCTTTAAATGACGTGAAGAAAATGAACAGCTGTCTGTTTGTGTGGGAATGTTGGAGCTTTCCTGGAACGTTTTCCTCCTTACAGACACTTTCAGCAGGTTTCACTGCACTCCACTGCATGTTCTACCAACACTGAGCCTCTTTCTTCCATCTTCATGATTCAGATGTTTGAACTGAATGTTGGGCCACGCCTTTCACACCATCAGTCTCTCTCACTGAGCATCGGCCGTCTGGGACCTTGAAGCCTTGAGAAACTGAGGCTGCTTGGTGTTAACAGTGTTCTGTGTGCTCCATGTAGAACAACAAACACAACAGCTCAGACCTAAAACAATGAGCCCAGATTAGTGGATTATAGCTGGTTAATGAGGCACAAGCATCTGCTGCTGGAATAAAAATAAACCATCTGTGTTATTTCTTTCTGACTTGCTGCTTTTTGATTGGTTTTCCTCCCAGAACAACTGTGGACTAGTTGGATTTGTAGAAATGGAAACAGTTCAGGCTTGAACATGAGGAGTTGAACAGATATATGAAGTGTGAGGAGCTCCTGGAGGTCTGGATCCACAAACTGAAGCTTTTAGATTTACAGGACACGAAACACACAAACACAAAGATAATCAAACAATAATTTTATTTACAGTGATTAAAAACAGATTTATTCTATATAACTAATAATAATGAAGCAATAATAAACACTTCCTGGACTCCATGTCATGTAACAACACAACCTTCCTGTAGGGGGCAGTATGCCATCACCAACAGAGTTAAACAGTGAAGAAACATGACAGCTTTATTGTGAAGTTTCTCCTCCTAAAAATCAACAATACATGAAATCAGCTCAAGTCCACAATGAGACAATATCTGTTGTCTCCTGTGAGTCAGGACTCAACAAAATGTGTTCAAACAAGAAGGTGATCAAAGAACTGGTTTCACTTCTTCAACCTGGGAATCATTTGATTATTCTTGTTATTCTTTTGTTCTTTTTATCATCTGCAGTTTCAGCGAAGAATATTGAGACATTAAATTAAACTATACAAAACAGAAAGCGCTGTTGATATAGGCTTGAAATAGACATGAAATAATGATACGAAAATCGTTTGCCAAAAAAAAAAAACAACCCAAAAACAACAAATGGAACAATAACTGATTTTGATTTATTAAAGTTTACATAATTCAGCTGAGTCTCCAGTATTAAAACCAATGCAAAGTCCAGCATGTAGCGGCTGAGTGAATGTGGTCTGGACTCTGTGGAGGAGAGTCATGGTTTCAGAGACGCTGTAGAAGGACAGAAGACCTGCTCTGTGATCCAGGTACACTCCTACTCTGGAGGAACCAGGACCTGAGATGCGGGTTTTGGTATTGTTGTACCAAAATGAATTACCATTTTTTTCAAAAACTAAGGCCCAAGATTTGTCATTATGTCCAAACACACATTCAATCCCCCATCCTGCTCTGCTGATGTTCTTGTATGCGACTGCTACATAAACTAATGACCCTCTCCTCTCCACCTCCCAGTAACAACGTCCAGTCAGACTCTCTCTACTCAGAACCTGAGTCCAATCAGTGAATCTGTCTGGATGACTAGAATAAGACTGATGTTGATCCATCCATGTCACCTTCCTGTTCTCCTCTGATAGTAACAGTTGTGTGTTTGCTGTGTTTGGATCCAGTGTGATTTCACATGAATATTTTAAGAATCCAGCTCTGCTCTTTGGTTCTGGTTCTGACTGTAAAACCTCCACCTCAGTGAGGGTCAGTGAGATGTTTGTCCATGTGTCTCTCAGGATGTCCTGTAGTTTATCTCTGAGCTCTGACACAGCTGCTGTCACATCCTCAAAGTATCTCAGAGGACGGATATTGATGCTGGATGAGTGTGTAGACTCACTGAGTGCTGACAGTGAGGGGTAGTTGTGGAGAAACTGGTTGTGATCCTCTGTGTTTGAGAGCTGCTTCAGCTCAGCGTCTTTCCTCTTCAGCTCAGTGATCTCCTGCTCCAGCTTCTCCTGAAGCTCTTTGACTCGACTCACTTCAGTTTCCTGCTGGGATCTGATCTGCTGCTTCACATCAGAGCTTCTTTTCTGGATGAGACGGATCAGCTCAGTGAAGATCTTCTCACTGTCCTCCACTGTTTTATCAGCAGAGTGATTGATGGCCTCCACCTCCTGTTGAAGCAGCTTCACATCTTTCTCTCTGTCCTGGATTCTCTGCTGGATTTCTTCTCGTCTCACCTCCAGCTCTCTCTGCCTCTCAGTCCTTTCTGCTGCAGCTGAGACTGTGTCGTGACCTTTATGTTCATCCACAGAGCAGAGATAACAGATACACTTCTGATCAGTACGACAGAACATCTTCATCACCTCATCATGACGAGAGCAGATGTTCTCCTGGAGGTTCTTGGAGGGCTCCACCAGCTTGTGTTTCTGTAATGTAGCTGATTTATAATGAGGCTGAAGATGTTTCTCACAGTAAGAGGCCAGACAGAATAAACAGGACTTGATGGCTTTCAGTTTTCTTCCAGTGCAGAAATCACAGGCCACATCTTCAGGTCCAGCATAGCAGTGATCAGCAGGAGCAGCTTGGAGTCCAGTCTTCTTCAGCTGCTCCACTAAAGCTGCTAACATGGAGCTTTTCTTCAGAACGGGCCTTGGTGTAAAGATCTCCCTGTACTGAGGACAGCTGTGGATTCCTTTCTGATCCTCTTCATCCCAGTGTGTTTTAATACAGTTCCTACAGTAACTGTGTCCACAGGGAATAGTCACTGGATCCTTCAGTAGATCCAGACAGATCGAACAGGAGAAGGTATCTTGGTCCAGCTGATTCTGCTCCATTTCTCCTCTCAGTCTCAGTGACTTTGTGAGTTTCAGTTCCTGATAACAGAAACAGGTTTTAGCTCTGATCTATGAATCACATGTCAGTGTAGAGAGGCTGCAGCCAATCAGCTTTCACCTTCAGCAGATGTTGGTTCCACCCAGCTTCAAGGTGTGTTTGAGAGGAGGAAGAAGAGGCAGGGTTATCAAGTCTCTGCAGCCTGCAGAATAAGCAGCATAGCTGGAAAATCTAACATTTGCCTCCTTGTTTACAAGAAAGAGGTTTTTATATATTGACATTCCTTCCTCTGTAAAACTTCTTGTCTCCATTTCAATAGTTTCTCAAAGTTAATTTAGGTTTTGTTTTGTTGATTCATCTCAGAAGAATTTCAAAAATGATATTTCAAACTTCACTGTAGTAAAATGTTTCTCCTCAGTTCATGTAAGGAGTGTGTTCTTGATAACTGAAGGTGAAACCAAAGATCTCATCTTCTCAGAATCAGAATCAGAATCAGAAAAGCTTTATTGCCAAGTACGTTTTTGGACATACAAGGAATTTGTTTTGGCGTAGTTGGTGCAATAAAATACAAATTAAACAGTATAAACATATCTACAATATAATATAAATATATGTGCACAGTTTTAAGTGAGTGAGAGTAAATATAGAGCAATACAACAGTGCAGGTGATCATTGTGCAACTAAAGCAGGAGTCCAAGCTGAGCGTTAATGTAACACATAGAGTTACAGGTTACAGGTGTCCTGTCAGCAAAAAAGGGGGGGGTGTGGGGGAAAGGGACAGTGTCAGGGTGGTTTCCGGGCTTTGTTAACCAGGCTGGTGGCAGATGGGAAAAAACAGTTCTTGTGGCGTGAGGTTTTGGTCCGGATGGACCGCAGCCTCCTGCCAGAGGGGAGAGTCTCAAAGAGTCTGTGACCAGGGTGGGAGGGATCAGCCAGAATCTTCCCTGCCCGCTTCAGGGTCCTGGAGGTGTACAGTTCCTGGAGCGACAGTAGACTGCAGCCAATCACCTTCTCAGCAGACCGAATGACACGCTGCAGCCTGCCCTTATCCTTGGCTGTAGCAGCGGCGTACCAGATGGTGATGGAGGAGGTGAGGATGGACTCAATGATGGCTGTGTAGAAGTGCACCATCATAGTCTTTGGCAGGTTGAATTTCTTCAGCTGCCGCAGGAAGAACATCCTCTGCTGGGCTTTCTTAATGAGGGAGCTGATGTTTGGCTCCCACTTGAGATCCTGGGAGATGATGGTTCCCAGAGGGTGATGGGGGCAGGTGGGGCTGGGTTCTGCCTGAAGTCCACAACCATCTCCACTGTCTTTAGAGCGTTGAGCTCAAGGTTGTTCTGGCTGCACCAGTCCAACAGATGGTCCACCTCCCATCTGTACGCAGACTCATCACCATCAGAGATGAGTCCGATCAGGGTGGTGTCGTCCGCAAACTTCAGAAGCTTGACAGACTGGTGACTGGAGGTGCAGCTGTTGGTGTACAGGGAGAAGAGCAGAGGAGAGAGAACACAGCCTTGGGGGGAACCGGTGCTGATAGTCAGGGAGTCAGAGACGTGCTTCCCCAGCCTCACGCGCTGCTTCCTGTCAGACAGGAAGTCAGTGATCCACCTGCAGGTGGAGTCAGGCACACTCAGCTGGGAGAGCTTCTCCTGGAGCAGAACTGGGACGATGGTGTTGAAGGCAGAGCTGAAATCCACAAACAGGATCCTGGCGTAGGTTCCTGTGGAGTCCAGGTGCCGGAGGATGAAGTGAAGGGCTAGGTTGACTGCATCATCTACAGACCTGTTGGCTCTGTAGGCAAACTGCAGGGGGTCAAGGAGGGGGTCGGTGATGTCTTTTAGGTGTGAGAGCACAAGGCGCTCAAAGGACTTCATCACCACAGAGGTCAGGGCGACGGGTCTGAAGTCATTAAGCCCTGTGGTCCTTGGCTTCTTGGGAACAGGGACGATGGTGGAGGACTTGAAGCAGGCTGGCACATGACATGTCTCCAGTGAGGTGTTAAAAATATCTGTGAAGACTGGAGACAGCTGATCAGCGCAGTGCTTCAGGCTGGCTGGTGAGACAGAATCCGGACCAGCAGCTTTCCGGGGGTTCTGTCTCCTGAAGAGTTTGTTGACGTCCCTCTCCTGGATGGAAAGAGCCGTCCTCGGCGTGGGTAGGGGGCTGGTGGGGGGGAACTTCAGGGTGGGGGTTGGAGGTGCCAAGGCCCCTCTTGAGGTTGGAGAGATGGGGGTGGTGGATTGTGGCTGCAGCTGTTGGGGGGCGTCGTGGGAGATGGTTGCAGGACTGTCCCTTTGTCTTTCAAAGCGGCAGTAGAACTCGTTCAGGTCGTTGGCGAGGCGTCGGTCGTTGATGGAGTGGGGGGCTTTCGGCTTGTAGTTGGTGATTTGCTTGAGCCCTTTCCAGACAGACGCAGAGTCGTTGGCTGAGAACTGGTTTTGGAGCTTCTCAGAGTACAGTCGTTTGGCCTCTTTCACTGCCTTGCCAAACTTGTACTTTGCCTCTCTGTATATGTCTTTGTCCCCACTCCTGAAGGCCTCTTCCTTATCCAGTCTTAACCTTCTGAGTTTAGCTGTGAACCAGGGTTTGTCGTTGTTGTAACTCACCCTGGTGCATGATGGTACACAGCTGTCCTCACAGAAGCTGATGTAGGAAGTCACAGCCTCTGTGTACTCGTCCAGACTGTTGGTAGTAGTCCTGAACACATCCCAGTCTGTACAGCCTAAACACGCCTGGAGATTCTCCACAACCTCACTGCTCCACTTCCTTGTCGTCCTCACAACAGGTTTGCAGAGCTTTAGTTTCTGCCTGTATGCAGGAATCAGGTGGACCATGATGTGGTCGGATTGGCCCAGTGCAGCACGTGGGACGGCGTGATAAGCGTCTCTGATGGTGGTGTAACAGTGATCCAGAATGTTGTCCTCTCTGGTCGGACATTTTATAAACTGTCTATATTTGGGGAGTTCGTGGGTCAGATTACCTTTGTTAAAGTCGCCAACGACGATAACTAAGGAGTCCGGGTTGGTCCGCTCCACACTCAGTATCTGGTCGGCGAGCATGCGCTGTGCGACCTGCACGTTAGCTTGCGGCGGGATGTAAACACCGACCAGGATGAACGAAGCGAACTCACGGGGGGAATAGAAAGGCTTACAGTTTATGATGAAGGCTTCCAGGTCTGGAGAACAGTGCTGCTGAATCACTGTCACGTCGTTGCACCAACCACTGTTGAGGTAAAAACAGATTCCTCCACCTTTCGCTTTGCCGGAGAGTTCAGTGTCTCTGTCCGCTCTGTAGAGCTGGAATCCTGCCAGCTGCAGCGCAGAGTCCGGTATTAATCCACACATCCACGTCTCCGTGAAGCACAAAACTGCCGATGAATAAAAGTCCTTGTTTTTCCCCAACAACAGTTGTAGTTCCTCCATTTTGTTGGGAAGTGAGTTAGAGAGAAATATTCCAGGTAACGGTGTTCGTAGTCCACGCTGGCGAAGTCGTACCAGCACCCCAGCCCGTTTCCCTCTCTTCCGGCGTTTCACCGAGTGAACTAAGGTGAGCGCACCTTTGACCAGAATGTCCAAATATTCCAGAGCAGTAGGCAGAAAAGTTGGAAATAACTCCTCTGGTGTAGCAGCCCTGATGTTCATGAGTTCTTCTCTGGTGAGAGAGCTCCGGGTACCATCACAGAAGACCGTTTTAAAGCAAAAAACAAAACAAAACAATGCGCACCAACACGCCGAGGCGACCATCTGCGGCGCCATCTTGGATCATGATCCAGCATCACATGAGACACTCCTGATGAACTTCAGCCTTTTGTGACACACATGTATTTTCATCTGGTTGATGTAACTTTGTGTTTTCTGTAAATATAAACTGAGCACTTTGGGATTTTTTTTCAGAAACAGAAACTTACTGCTGGTTTAATACCAGTTTCTGCCACAAGGGGGCAGCATCAGTCCACACTGTCTAGTGAAAAAAGTTCACTGAGTTTATTAAACTCTAACACACTTTAGTTTTCTTACATTCAGACTAATCATCAGTTTACTTCAGATATGTCTGAATATGAGTTCATATAAAATCTGCTACACTGTAAAAAAACAATTTTCTTTGCTTAAAAACTATTTTCCGTTGTGAAAACTTTAAAAAATCAGTTTGAAAAATTAGGGACATTAATTGAAGTCAGTCTGGAAAACCAACGTAGCTTCAAACTTATTTAGTGAGTTGTCAGTACTTCTATCTCTAAGTTGCAGGTTGTTGCAACGGGTCAAAGTTCTGCTAACTTTAGAACTTTTGTTTGAAATGCAGAAAAACCAACTTCTGGTTTTTAAATTCGAGGATGTGTGTTACTTGGACAAGGAGCCCGCAGAGGTAAGTTTTGCTCTCATTTAATTAGATTAAAATGGGTTTGGAATCCCTTGTAAGCATAAATAGTTGGATATTAGTGTAAACATTTTACTATGAGGATATGAGCTTTATGGAGGGAATACTGCCCACTGAGAGCCAATGGCTGCAAGGCTACGAATACATTAGTTTAACATGTTGGTGGCCATGAATATTGTAATAAATTAGACCAAAACATTTTAGCAGGTACCCACATATTGAAACTGTGTCCCTCACCAAAGACATTTATTTGCATGGGACTCGGTATGCAGAGGGTCTGGTTCTGTCAGCTGGACCCTGCAGTGGACCTCCAGAGGTCTATAAAACCATGAAAATAGTAATCAACATTAAAAAGGTGGTTTTCATTGGCAAAAAGCTTACATCTTGGTACCTGGAGCATTTTAGGTCTTTTGAGCTTGTGGAGAGCATCTACACAGAACCTCAGATTCTGGATCTGGAGGTTCTCAACCACCATCTTCCATTAGCTGCATCCAAAGTGGGAAGGAAGGATCTAGTGACTCCAAAAGTGTAAATCCATTGTGTTGCTTCATGACTGCTGATGTTGGAACATTTGCTTTTATTTCCATGTAAAACTGAGGTGATGTTCTCATTGTTTTGCTTTTAAAATGTGTGGAGAAACAATGGTTGTTGAGGAAAAGCAGAGAAGTTGTATATTCACACATTTTTGTTTCTAAAAGCATTTTTGGCTGCTTTTCGCTTTAACATTGAGCTAAAAGGTCAAAGAGCATCAACACAGTGTGGTTTCCAGCTGAGATGTTTCAGACGTGTCCACCTGGTTGCTGTTGGACATCCCTGCTTTAAATGACGTGAAGAAAATGAACAGCTGTCTGTTTGTGTGGGAATGTTGGAGCTTTCCTGGAACGTTTTCCTCCTTACAGACACTTTCAGCAGGTTTCACTGCACTCCACTGCATGTTCTACCAACACTGAGCCTCTTTCTTCCATCTTCATGATTCAGATGTTTGAACTGAATGTTGGGCCACGCCTTTCACACCATCAGTCTCTCTCACTGAGCATTGGCCGTCTGGGACCTTGAAGCCTTGAGAAACTGAGGCTGCTTGGTGTTAACAGTGTTCTGTGTGCTCCATGTAGTACAACAAACACAACAGCTCAGACCTAAAACAATGAGCCCAGATTAGTGGATTATATCTGGTTAACGAGGCACAAGCATCTGCTGCTGGAATAAAAATAAACCATCTGTGTTATTTCTTTCTGACTTGTTGCTTTTTGATTGGTTTTCCTCCCAGAACAACTGTGGACTAGTTGGATTTGTAGAAATGGAAACAGTTCAGGCTGGAACATGAGGAGTTGAACAGATATATGAAGTGTGAGGAGCTCCTGGAGGTCTGGATCCACAAACTGAAGCTTTTAGATTTACAGGACACAAAACACACAAACACAAAGATAATCAAACAATAACTTTATTTACAGTGATTTAAAACAGATTTATTCTATATAACTAATAATAATGAAGCAATAATAAACACTTCCTGGACTCCATGTCATGTAACAACACAACCTTCCTGTAGGGGGCAGTATGCCATCACCAACAGAGTTAAACAGTGAAGAAACATGACAGCTTTATTGTGAAGTTTCTCCTCCTAAAAATCAACAAGACATGAAATCAGCTCAAGTCCACAATGAGACAATATCTGTTGTCTCCTGTGAGTCAGAACTCAACAAAATGTGTTCAAACAAGAAGGTGATCAAAGAACTGGTTTCACTTCTTCAACCTGGGAATCATTTGTCATTTTATTACTGTGTTCACAGTCTTTGCTGCTAAAAGCAACAAGGAGGGAAAAACAGCAAATATTCTGGTTCTGATCAGCTGTTTTAGAGAACAATGTTGAGAAATTAACAAATTCAACAGAACCAGAACATCAAATCTGAAGAAAAACAAGTGCTGACAATCTCTGACTATTGATTTCTGTGAAGTTTAGACATAAAACAACAACGATCAAGAAAAAATCTGTTGTAAGATTCAAATCAGAATCAAACTCACTGAACCTTCAGTGGATTCTGTCTATTTGAGTTTACAGAACTCTGCAGAACCTCCAACCCAAACTCCAGCAAGTAGTGGCTGAGTGAATGTGAGAGAATTTAAGTACACCCTTTCATCAAACTTTTTGACAGGTGGGTGGGACTTCCGGTGAGGGTGGGATTTCCGGTTGGCGCCATGTGGGCAGGAGGTCACGTGGTCAAGCAGGTGGTGTGTCCAAGGGGGCGTAACAGTGGATGCTGATTGGTTGTCGTCATTAGGGGCGATACCTTAAATGAGTCAATTAAAACACAGGGGTGTGTTTGTCATAAATAGAACAAGACAAATATGGTATTATTGGAAACTGTTTGGCATCAGCACCAATTAAAAATAGAGGGGGTGTGTTTGTAAGCATCGTTAAACCTTGAATAACCCAATGAAAACAATAGGGCGTGCTTTAGTGTTTACTTTAAATACAGAGATAAAACTCTGCACTTTACATGCAGCATTCGTTGGAAAAAAGAACACCCGTTCAACAATGGCTAGAGTTAAGAGAGTTAATCGTCAAGCGAAGGAGAAACGCAACGCGTGCCAAGATGATGATGATGAACAAGCAACTGCATCATATACTTCCTCAACGGAGATACCTATCGGAATTCCAGTCATGACATACTCTACCGATGATGAGGATCCAACATCAACTTCAACAACCATGGTTGAAAATCAGACCTCGGGTCGGCCAAGAGGTATGTCAGTTCTGTGCGAAACCCCAGTGACCGTCTACCAGTATTCATCCCGTGAATTGAATGCTCCTAAGAAATCAACATACTACATCTGCAGGGTACAAAGACCCCCGTTCGACACTCTGCAGGAAGAATGGTCTTTGGAGCCATATGGCCTGGTTGGCAGCTGAGGTTATATTTTCATGTATGAAATAGGAGAGCTTTGCCTGTATCAATTGGATCAAGATAAGGTATTTAATGGATCACTGGCTCTGTGTACACTCACCCACAGCGACTGGGCTGTGTTAAGGCTTGCAATCCCGCACCTTAATGATAGTCCTGAAACAGTCTCAAGGCAGGAGAGGGAGAAAGAAGAAGAAGAAAATGAACTGTCTCCTCGACCTGTAAAACGGGCGAGAATGTTTCATATACCATCCGATGTTGAAATAGCTGAGAGAGAACCTCTCTTTAGCGCAGTGTGGGGGTCAAAAACCACAGCAAATGGCCGCTGGTCTTTTCGGGCAAGGAGACGCAGGAACAACCGGACGAGTCCCTCAGATCTGTTTGTGTTGGAGGCTTTCAATCAGGACTGCGGCGTATTCAAGACAATGCTGGCTCTGCCGTTTGAAGCTTGGGCAGAGAAGATGAGTGAAATTGGACATCGTCTTTCCGACCTTTTCCACAAGTCACGAAGTTGGATCGATGTCATGTCAGTGAAAAAAACGCTGACGTTTCCTGTTTTACGTTTAGAACGAACCCTCTTCTGAGGACACGCCCCTTCCTATGATATATATACGGGGGGGATAACTGCAAGCTCACAGACACTGAGAATCGTATCATGAGAATGAGTGGACCGACACCATACAGGGATCTCTACAACCACCGAGCAGAGATCCACTTCTCTCCTGAGCACGATGAAAGCTTCAACATTGGACCATATCATCCGCCTTCCCCTGACCTCTTCTCACCATCCACCTCAACATCCTCATTCTCAGAGAACAACTACAGTCCTGCATCACCTACAGGATACAACATGAAATATCTACCGCTTTCTCCAGACCTCTGCTCACCATCACCGCTATTCATGGCTGAGTCTGTAGACGCGAATGTCCTGCCTGAAGACATGAAGGTGGTCGTGGAGGAGGAGGTAGCCACCGGCTACTCACCCTCTACCGAAGCCCCTACACAAACCCTGGGACTGATGGAGGACCCTCAGCCTTCAGCAGAGGATGAGAGTAACCAGGAGGACGAAATTGACGGTTGGTTCTCAACCACCCTCATCAATACGGTGAAAACAGCGA
The DNA here is from genome assembly GCF_021462225.1 of Girardinichthys multiradiatus. Taxonomy (NCBI): domain Eukaryota; kingdom Metazoa; phylum Chordata; class Actinopteri; order Cyprinodontiformes; family Goodeidae; genus Girardinichthys; species Girardinichthys multiradiatus. The sequence goes on from NC_061799.1 coordinate 42,656,027, forward strand.
TACTTCATTTATTCAACATAACCTCTTTGAACTATCTCAGAGAAACCTGCTATGGATGTATAACGAACCACCCGAGCCAGCGTCAACACCATTGCCTGGAGGTATTGGTGGAGGATTATTACCAAGTCAACTTTCAATGCATCGTACGACGACTCGTAACCCCCAAACTCGTTCCTGCTATTCAGAATCTTCTGTTACTTCGACGCATACAAGCGGATGACTTCAGAGTGAAGACGATTGCCAAGACGGTTTTATATAAACTGAAATCGGTACAAGGCATCCACAGTGCAATAGCGCACGTTTATGATCGCATGGTCGATGAGAAACATCTCAAACAACTTAACTCTGTTTCAGAGTGCTATGGACTGACAAACTGATCTCACATGTTTGATGACTTGTTGTATCATTTTTTATTTTAGTATTCCAGTACTTTAATTAATCTGGATTATATGATTTTTCTTCTTTTTTTCTTTTTACTATTAAATACAATTAAAGTATGGGCTGCACGGTGGCGCAGTTGGTAGCACTGTTGCCTTGCAGCAAGAAGGTCCTGGGTTCGATTCCTGTCCAGGGGTCTTTCTGCATGGAGTTTGCATGTTCTCCCCGTGCATGCGTGGGTTCTCACCGGGTACTCTGGCTTCCTCCCATAGTCCAAAGACATGGTTGTTAGGTTAATTGGTAACTCTGAATTGCCCTTAGGTGTGTGCATGGTTGTTTGTTGTGTGTGTGTTGCCCTGCAATGGACTGGTGATCTGTCCAGGGTGTACCCTGCCTCTCGCCCACAGACTGCTGGAGATAGGCACCAGCTCCCCCGCGACCCACTATGGAATAAGCGGTAGAAAATGACCTGACTGACCAATGACAATTAAAGTAGGAACTTTGTAACCTTTCCCAAAAGTGTTGTTTAAAAGCTAGTAGTGTTTGAATTTATCTGATTTTTTTTAATATATTTTTTTTAATATTAAATACAAAAATAAATAAAAAAATAAGGATAATTCTACCCTCCTGTGTTTTTTCTCATTATTTAACAAGTAATCGGCAGAGTGAGCATAAGGCAGAGATGGCAGGAAGACGGCTGATGAAGAAAGTATATTATAGCCCTTCAAATCCGGGAAGTTTTGGGGGTGTAGATAGGCTGAGGAGGGTTATGCAAGGTGAAACGGGAAAGAAGGTTGCGGTTGAAAACGTTAAAGATTTTTTATCAGGAGAAGATACCTATACTCTACATAAACCTGCAAGAATAAAGTTCCCGAGAAACAGAGTTTTTGTCACCAGACCATTGAGGCAGTTCCAGGCTGATCTCTGTGACATGCAAGCTCTGGCCATGGAAAATGATGGTTATAATTATTTATTAACAGTCATTGACATCTTTTCAAAAAGGGCGTATGTACGAGTTTTGAAGAGGAAAACAGCCGCTGAGGTGGTAAAGGCATTGGCATGAATGACCAAAGGTTTGACTATAGCAGCCCGGCCGTGTATATTGACCCTGTGGAGCTCCTGATGGACAGTTCTGGTGGAAACAGGAGAGTTGAGGTGCACATTTAATTCTGCCGTGATTTGGGCAGCCGTGGTTTTATGTTTTTTGGATACAATCCGGGTTAGCACCCGAACATCCCTTTCAGACAGCTTCCTCTTGCGTCCACAGTTAATCCTGTTGGATGTGGTTTGTCCTTCTTGGTGGTATGCTGACATTACCATGGATACCGTGGCTCTTGATACGTCACAAAGACTTGCTGTCTTGGTCACAGATGCGCCAGCAAGACGTGCACCAACAATTTGTCCTCTTTTGAACTCTGGTATGTCACCCATAATGTTGTGTGCATTTCAATATTTTGAGCAAAACTGTGCTCTTACCCTGCTAATTGAACCTTCACACTCTGCTCTTACTGGTGCAATGTGCAATCAATGAAGACTGGCTACCAGGCTGGTCCAATTTAGCCATGAAACCTCCCACACTAAAATGACAGGTGTTTCAGTTTCATTGTCCAACCCCTATACTTTAGTTTTCTGACATTCAGACCAATCATCAGTTTACTTCAGATATGTTTGAATATGAGTTCATATAAAATCTGCTACACTGTAAACAAACACAATTTTCTTTGCTTAAAAACAATTTTCAGTTGTGAAAACTTGAAAAAATCAGTTTGAAAAATTGTAAATGTAAAGTTTTGACTGCTGGATGTCTTTCTGCCTTATGTCCTTGCAGATTTACTCAATAATTCATCATAACTTGTTATGCCCAATATTGATCTTATCAGAGCGAAATATATCATTTTTAGAACAGTTTTATCTGCCACCAGATATGATCCTGTTAGGCTCCTCATTATTTTTATTATTTTTTTATTTAAAGGTTTATTCCAAGCCAGTAAGAAAATGCATATAATACAAAACTAAAATAAGTATAGTGTACTACAGAGTACAAAAATAAAAATATAAATATATAAAATAAATAATAATAATAATACCAAGAATGACTTGGAAAGGAGTGGGATGAAGGAAAACTTATTTAGTCCCACCCTCTGTTCACATTCCTTAAGAAATTACATGATTGTTGCCATTTACAGCTTAATAATTAAATCTTCACTGTCATATCAGCATAGCACATTACATCAATAACATTATACATAAAGAAAATAATCAACATATTCAATATATAGTTATTATAACCACAATATACAAATATACATTACAGGTCCAGTCAGACCCCCTTGCCAATAACCATGTATTGTGACCAAACTGTTTCTTTATATCTTCATTTAAATTGATGAATATTTGAACATTGCTTGAGCTGCGATCCCAATCGGTTACAAAGTTTAACACCACACACAGACACACAAACGTTTCCTAGTAGTTCTCACCGCTTGGACCTTAAAGTTACCACAGCCCCTCAAATAATAACCCCCTTCTCTCTGTGTAAAGAGCTTTTGGATGTTAGTGGGTAATATATTTTTACTGGCTTTATATAGAAGTTGTGCAGTATAAAAATCTACTAAATCAATTATAAATTAATTATATTACGTTTTTCTATACATTTCTCTAATCTATTATTGAAGAGTTTTTCTAAGATTTTAGAAAACTGAAGGAGCAGAGAGACAGGTCTATAGTTAGTGAAAATATGTTTGTTTCAATTCTTGTATAGTGGTATTACTTTAGCAATTTTCATTTTACTTGTAGAAGTTCCTGTTTGAAATGATAGATTACATATATATGTTAATGGTTTAGAGATGTATAATTCTTTTTACTAATGTCATATCTATATCATCACATTCAGTAGATGATTTGTTTTGACACTTATTAACAATATCTATTAATTCTACCTCAGTTACTCCAGACAAAAACATCGTCTTTGAATTTATTTCTATGGATGAATTATCCAATTTATTATTGCTTATACACTTTATACTTTATTCAGATTTGATCTGCCAAGTCTGGCCCAACATTAATGAAGAAATTATTGAAACTATCTAGAATTTCATTCTCACTGTTATCACTGTTCTTATCCCTAAAGTAGTCTGGATATGTATTTTTTACAGTATTGAGTATTCCCCATACCCTCTTATTGTTATTCTTATTATTATTTAAAAGATTGGTGTAATATAATTTCTTACTAGTTTGTTTCTTACTAGTTTGTTGTTGCGTTGCTACTTTGCTACCAGACATCAAGTTCAGTGATTGCTTTATCTCTTCCATCTCCTCCTCTAAACCAGGGTTCTTTTTAGGTGGCATTTTGCAATCTTATAAAAAGTTTAACAGCAGCAATATTGATAACAATAGCAGCAACAAAGGCAGCACAGTGCCTCACCAGCTCATCAGCATCAGTAGCAGTGGCAGTGGGAGCTACAGGGGCTGGTGGTTGTAGCTCCTGGGCCTGGTGATTGTAGCTCCTGGGCCTGATGGTTGTAGCTCTTGGGCCTGGTGGCTGTAGCTCCTGGGCCTGGCGGCTGCAGCTCCTTGGCCTGGTGATTGTAGCTCCTGGGCCTGAAGGTTGTAGCTCCTGGGCCTGGCGGCTGTAGCTCCTGGGCCTGGTGGTTGTAGCTCTTGGGCCTGGCGGCTGTAGTTCCTGGGCCTGGAGGTTGTAGCTCTTGGGCCTGATGGTTGTAGCTCCTGGGCCTGGCGGCTGTAGTTCCTGGGCCTGGCGGCTGTAGCTCCTGGGCCTGATGGTTGTAGCTCCTGGGCCAGGTGGTTGTAGCTCCTGGGCCTGGCGGCTGTAGTTCCTGGGCCTGGCGGCTGTAGCTCCTGGGCCAGGTGGTTGTAGCTCTTGGGCCTGATGGTTGTAGCTCCTGGGCCTGGCGGCTGTAGTTCCTGGGCCTGGCGGCTGTAGCTCCTGGGCTAGGTGGTTGTAGCTCTTGGGCCTGATGGTTGTAGCTCCTGGGCCTGGCGGCTGTAGTTCCTGGGCCTGGCGGCTGTAGCTCTTGGGCCTGGCGGCTGTAGTTCCTGGGCCTGGCGGCTGTAGCTCCTGGGCCAGGTGGTTGTAGCTCTTGGGCCTGAAGGTTGTAGCTCCTGGGCCTGGCAGCTGCAGCTCCTGGGCCTGACGGCTGTAGCTCTTGGGCCTGGCGGCTGTAGCTACTATGCCTGGTGATTGTAGCTCCTGGGCCTAGCGGCTGTAGATCCTGGGCCTGACGGATGTAGCTCCTGGGCCTGGCAGCTGTAGATCCTGTGCCTGGCGGCTGTAGCTCCTGGGCCTGGCGGCTGTAGATCTTGGGCCTGGAGGTTGTAGCTCCTGGGCCTGGCGGCTGTAGATCCTGGGCCTGGAGGTTGTAGCTCCTGGGCTTGGCGGCTGTAGATCCTGGGCCTGGAGGTTGTAGCTCCTGGGCCTGGTGGCTGTAGCTCCTGGGCCTGATGGTTGTAGCTCCTGGGTCTGGTGGTTGTAGCTCCTGGGCCTGGTGGTTGTAGCTCCTGGGCCTGGTGGTTGTAGCTCTTGGGCCTGGCAGCTGTAGCTCCTGGTCCTGGTGGTTGTAGCTCCTGGGCCTGGCGGCTGTAGCTCCTGGGCCTGGTGGTTGTAGCTCCTGGGCCTGGCGGCTGTAGCTCCTGGGCCTGGTGGCTGTAGCTCCTGGGCCTGGTGGTTGTAGCTGCTTTGCCTCCATAAATGTACACTCAGTGATGTGCAAAACGTGCGCATGCACATCAGTTCCAATCTTTCAATTCTAAGAGATGCTGGAGTCGGGGATTTGATCCTGCTGCCATGTCTCAGTGAAACACATAATACTGCATTCCTGATACTCTGGCTGGGTTCTTTGTAGGGCTTGGAGTTCATCCAACTTGTTTCCCAATGATCTCACATTTCCCATCATGATCGATGGAAGAGATGGTTTGAACTTCCTCCTTCTCTCTCTTCTCTTAGCTCCTGCTCTGCATCACGACGTCTCCTTTTCAACTCATCAGGGATTTGGGGTTGTAGTTGAAGTATTATTTGAGCTTCTGAGATATTAACCAGCTGGTGCTGGCTGTAAGAAACAACCTCGTTGCCATGGTGACGCATCATAACAAATGTCCAAAAGTAAAACAGTATCAGCAAAAATCCTTCCAGCTGCACAGCATCTGATACCAGAGAGGATAAAAAATAAATTTTTATTTACCACAAGAAGAATTTGAGTTCTTAAAAATAAATAATCAGAATGAAAAGTAACAGATCAACTCCAACCTGCTGCCACCTTGAGAAAAACAATTCAAGAACTGAAAGAATCTTGAAAGACTCAGTTTTTAACTCTGAAGTTTGTTGTTAGATCAAAGCTGATGGCTGGATGTTGTTGTTCAGGGTCATCGTCGGATGGTTTGCTGCTCCGCCTGGTGTGAGGACAACACCACCTGCAACCTGTTCTCCTGCGGCTTCGACAGGCAGGCCATCGGCTGGAACATCAACATCCCGGCTCTGCTGCAGGAGAAATGATCTCCTCCTCTTCCTCCTTCTTCTTCAAATTGTTAGCACAAAGTGAAACCTCACCCACAGCGTGTGTTGGTGTGTCGTTGGTCTTAAAGACAGATGTAAGCAGTTTAGTTTAGATGTTGGTTTTCTTAGTGTGACTCGTAATTCCCTTTTTAGTTGTTTTAACAAATCTACTGTAATTCCTCCAGGTACAGACAGACGCAAGTGGTTTTCTTAACTGATGAATTCATTAAATCCATCTTGGTATAGATTCAAAACACACCGTGAAAACTAAAACACAGACACACAATAACACAATAATTAGCTTGATTAAAAATAAAGACAATTAGCAAATAAACTACTTTACAGTATAAAAACAGACAAAATACCTCGTTGGATGAGTACCGAGTAAGGAATTAGAAAAAATCTCTTTTCTTCTTGGTTTTGCTTCCTGTCCATGCTCTTTTCTTTCTGCGTTCTTTCCCCTTTTCTGCCTGAGATCGCTTTTTTCTTCTTGACATATCTCTATACAACACACGTATACTCTGACACCACAGCGCCCTCTAGTGACGCTTCACAAAATTAACTTAAAAATACACAGAAACTTGTAAAAATAGAGATGTGGCAGTTACACTCCCACCAAATCTCACACTCTTAACAGTGAGATTTCCATAACACAAATTCAAACTGACACAGTGTCTGAACAGCAAAAATAAATAAAATAAACATTACTCTGCTTCTAGCAAAACAATAACCTTATGTATAGGTCGTTCTAATGAAACTGTTTTTGTCACTAGTTTATCATTTTTGTTAGATGTCCTCTCGCTAACTATGAGTCTAACCTTTCTCACTTTATTATCTGCTCCAGGATAGACAGCTGTGACTTTAGCTAGCTTCCATTCATTACGTGGTGCAAGCTCTTCTTGTAGAACCACTATATCATTTATCTGCAGATCTCTTCTGTGTGCATTCCACTTCTGTCTTGGTTGCAAGTTGAGTAAATATTCTTTCCTCCAACGGATCCAAAATTCGTTGGCCAAATATTGTACTCTTCTCCATCTTTTTTGAAAATACAAATCTTCTTTCATTAACTCTCCCGGTGGAGGTTGAACAATGGTTGTCTTCATAGTTAGGACGTGGTTAGGTGTCAGCGGTTCGGGGCCTGTAGGATCATTCAAATATTCCACAGAGAGTGGCCTGCTGTTGATAATCGCCATAACTTCGTACAACAAAGTTCTCAAAGATGTAGTGTCGAGTCTTTTCATTGAATGGTCGAGAACATCTGAAAGAATACTACGGATTGTCCTTATGTTCCTTTCCCACACTCCACCCATGTGGCTAGCTGATGGGGGGTTCATGAGAAATTCACATCCAAGTACTTTCACTTTTTCCTGATCCATATCCTTTAAGAGATTAGCAAACTCTCTCTGGGAACCAACAAAATTGGTTCCTCTGTCACATCTTAGTTGCCGAACATTACCTCTGATTGCAATAAACGCTCGCAAAGCATTGAGGAATGCGTCTGTGCTTAGGTCTTCTACTACTTCAATATGTATGGCTCGTGAACATAGACACGTAAGTATGAGCCCATACCTCTTGAGCTCTTTCCGTCCATCTTTGATGAAAATCGGACCAAAACAATCCATGCCTACATAGGTGAAGGGTGGTGTAGGTTCTGTCCGGTCTACTGGTAAATCTCCCATACTTTGAGACTCTGTTTTCCATCTGTACTTGCGACACTTGACACACTTGAAGATGTATGATGAAACTGCATGGCTGCTTCCAAGTATCCACCAACCGTTAGCTCGCAGTTCATTCATAGTTATTCCACGACCTTGGTGCTGAACCTTAGAGTTAAAATGTCTTATCAATAAAGTTGAAATATAACTGTCCTTTGGGAGTACTGCTGGATGCTTCACGTGTGGAGTACGCCTTCCTCATCTAAAAATGGACTTAGCTTGTACAGTTCATGATTTTTGGTCTTGGAAATTGTTTTCTTTGATTTCAGACGGTTTATTGCTTCAGCAAAAGCTTTCTGTTGAACAAGTTTAATGACAAACAGTTCTGTTTTTCTTCTCTCTTCTAAACTTGTTCCCTTTTCACTCTTCTGTATTTCACCCTTAAATTCCTTGACCGTTTTCCTCAAAACTGCCAGTGCTCTGATCAATCTGGACCATTCCGAGAACTTCTCAAATCTATCAAGAATAGTTAACTCTTCTTTAGCCTCTGTAGTACACACAAAGACTTTGGGAAGTTCCGGGTCATTTCCCTTGGTCTCTCCCACCTTGACATCTCTATCGGGTAGGTTCCCTTCCCAGAGAAAGGCTGGTCCTGTGAACCAATCAGAGGACTTTAGTTGTTCTGCTGTTAAACCTCTAGAGGCATAGTCTGCAGGGTTATGCTCTGATGTAACATATGCCCATTGCTCTGGTTGTGTGCTTGATTTTATTCTTTAAATGCGATTAGCTACAAACACTTGAAATCTTCTGGCGTCATTATTAATGTAGCTAAGAACGACGGTTGAGTCTGTCCAGAAGAACTCTTGCATGTCTGGGATTTCAAGCTCTGTTTTGAGTAAATCACTAACTCTAACAGCAACAACTGCTGCTGAAACCTCGAGTCGAGGGATAGTTGTGACACTAGAAGGTGTGACTCTTGACTTGGCCATTACTAAACAACAATGGACTTGATCTGTTTGGCTAATGACTCGCAGGTACGTACATGCACCATATCCATTGACGCTGGCGTCTGCAAAGTGATGTAACTCATAGCTTTTGACTTGTCCAAAATCACATGGAACAAAACATCTTTGGACCTGTATGTCAGCTAAACCAGAAAGATCTTTGATCCAAGACTCCCACTGGAATCTTAAATGTTCAGGAAGCTCTTGATCCCAACCGACCTTATTCCGACACATTTGCTGGAGAATCTGCTTGCCTACGAGGACAAACGGTGCAATAAAACCAAGGGGATCATAAATAGAGGCTACAATAGAAAGTACTCCTCTCCTTGTCAATGGGTTTGACTTGACTTGAACTCTGAATTTGAAAGTGTCTGATGTGATGCACCAATCCACTCCCAAGGCTCTTTTGATGCGTGGCAAACTAAGAGACATATCCAGGTCCTTAACTGTGGCACGCTCTTCAACTGGAATAGTGGACATAACACTCTCACTATTGGACACAAACTTGTGAAGTCTTAACTTCCCTGTAGAGCACAGCTCTCTTGAGTCTTTGATAAGTTGAATGGCTTCACTCTCAGTAGAAACGCTTGCTAAGCCATCATCAACATAAAAGTCTCTCTGTATGAAGCGTATTGCGTTCTCTGGAAAGCTATCTACACCTTGGGCCGTTTCAAACCGGGTGTTTCAAACCGAAGTTGGCACAGCCTGGAGAAGACGCTGCTCCAAAAAGATGAACTTTCATTCGGTAGACTGATGGTGTCACTTCCAAGTCTCCCTTGTCCCACCAAAGAAACCTTAAATAATCCTGATCTTCTTTTGTGACATGGAATTGGTGAAACATTCGTTCTATATCACACATGAATGCGACAGAACTTTTACGAAAACGACAAAGAACACCAACCAAAGTATTCGTCAGGTCAGGACCGGTTAACAGATAGTCGTTGAGAGAGGTATCTTGGTATTTGGCAGATGCATCAAATACAACTCTGATCTTCCCTGGTTTATGTGGGTGATAAACCCCATGGTGTGGAATATACCAGGCAGGGCTGTTGTCTATTTCTTCGTCAGGGACCTTTTCTGCGTCACCTCTTGAGATTATGTTGTTCATAAATTTAGTGTAGTCAATGTAGTATGTTTTGTCTTTCTTAAGTCTCTTTTCCAGACACTTCAGACGATGAAATGCATATATTTTGTTGTTAGGTAACTTGGGTCTGCCATCTCGAAATGGTAATGGCATCTCATAGTGACCTCTTTCATTTCTCTTGATGTTCCCTTTAAGTTTGGTTAGAAACTTCAAATCTTCTTGCGAGATAGGGTTATCATCGACTGTCTTTTCAGAGAAATCTGCCTCTAGCGCCTTGACAATGTCTGAAGGAGTAACATCTCTTACCTTTGTTCTGTTCACATAATGAACACTTTTCTGAAGCGTAACAGAAGGCTTGAGTTCTGGAATGACACTCTTGACGATAATGCGGTGACTGATTCCAATTGCATCTCCATAGTTCAAACAGGGGTTACTTTGACGGATGATACTCCAACCAAGATCTGTGCGCTGAGCATACGGTTCATCTTTTTTGCATGAGACAATCTCCCTTGGAAGTAGAGCTTGTGAGCAGTTGTATCCAATCAACAATCCTACTTCACAATCTTGTAAAGGTGCGATTTCTGATTGTAAGTGTTCCAAATGTGACCAAGCTTTGGCTGTTTCGTTAGTTGGAATGTGAGCTTTGTTAGCTGGAATAAACTCTCGTGTATAAGTTGGAGGTAAACTTATCTTCTTACTCAAGTTAAACCCACGAACTTGGAGATCTTGAAGTCTGCAAGACTGAACAACTGTAGTCTTAGAAGACATAGTAGACAACTCTAATCTGACAGGTTCTTGGTTTATTCCAAGTGAATCTGCAGTACAAAGGTAGTGTCACTTTGTGAGTCCAGTAAGGCATATGCAAGGACTTCTTTAGGCTTTGCTGAAGATGACAGCCACACAGGAATGATTGCAGCTGTTTGTGTGTTGTTTTCTGTGCTTGTCGTAGCCGAGGCTATAGCTTGCTCTTGAACTTCACTGTTCTGACTTGGTTCAGTATTTATGTTTGACTTATCTGTTTGTTATTTCCTTCCTTAGTTTTGACTCTATCTTCATGAAGACAAGTAGGATGCCTTTTGCTGCACTCCTCACAAATGTTGCGGTTGGTGCAGTTCTTCGAATAGTGACCTAATTTAAGACAACCAGAACACAACTTTTCTGACTGAATGAACTTAACTCTGTCTGCCACAACTTTCTCCAGAAAACTTCTGCATTTGTGTAGACTGTGCTTGGGCTTTTTACAGAATATGCACGTTAGTGATATCTTTTCTTGGGAAATTGTCATCAGTGTTTTAGCTCCAATTTGTCTGTGTCTTGTGGGCTTCGGCTTTTCTGCTTTATCAGACTCACCTTGCTTCAGTGACTGCAGTGATGTAACCGGGTTACATGCAATCTTAGCTTCTCTTGATAGAAATGCAACAAATTGGCTAAAGGTGGGAAACTGACTTGTTTGTTCTTCTATTTCCATGACCTTACGGTTCCAGCTAGCAGCGAGCCAATCTGGAAGCTTGGAAAGAATCTTTCTGTTCTCATTGCAGTCATTAAGAATCTCCAAGGACTTCAGATGAACCATTGCCGCTTCACAACTACGCAAGAAATCCGCAAAGTCTCGGAGCTCAAAACTGTCCTTTGAGGTCATCTTTGGCCATGCTTGTAACTTATCTCTGTAAGCCTTTGCAATTGTGAATGGGTTTCCATATCTTTCGTCAAGAATCTTCCATGCTGCAGCATATGTGGATTCTGTTCCAAGCAGGAAGTATCCTTCAAGTGCGTTCTTAACTTGTCCACTCACATATCTCCTAAGGTAGAATATCTTCTCCTTATCCGGGATGTTCTTTTGATCAATCAGGGTTTCAAATGAATGTTTCCAGTCGCTGTATCTTATGGGATCCCCACTAAACACTGCAGGCTCAAGAACGGGAATGCGGCTTGCGCTTAGTGCACTTGCTAGCACTTTAACAAGAGCTGACGTACCATCACTTAACGGTGTGGCCATAGCTTGTAGTGCAACTTGTTCAAGCAGAGATGGGAAACCTACATGTGTATCACCTATAACTTCTGTATTGATTTTTGTTACATCTACCCTGTGTTCTTCTTTAACAGTTCTTTGGTCAAACACCTGCATTCTCGCTTGTGCTGCTTTAAGATCTTTAACCGTTTCTAAGTGCTGAATCTTTCTTTTCTTTTCTTCTAAAGCTCTCTGCAGCTCTGCATACTCTTCTTCTTGGTGAGCCTTTAACTTAACTTCATCTGCTTCTCTTTGCATCCTCAGCATAACGTCTTCTGCTTCTCTCTCTAAGCGCATTTGTTTGACCAGTGCTTCTCGTTCTACTGCCTTTTTCCTAACCTCTGCTTCAAGTTTAGCAATTTCTTGCTGTTCCCTTTCTTGTTCTTGTAACACTGTAAGAACAGCTTGACTTGCAGCTGCTTCTGCTGCTGCTTCTTGAAGTTTAACAGAGGATCTGCTTGAATGCGCAGACTGTTTCCTACTTGTGTTAAAGAAGCTCAACATGCTGTTTGTTGTCTGAAAGAAGGAGCCTGCATATGGCCAATCTTGATCCTCTTCTTCTTTCCCGTCTAATCGATCAGTCGCTTTCTCGACAATGAGGTTTGAAATCTCCACGCACAGGTCTACTCTGCGGCGTGTTGCTTGATCCGGTGGGGTAAGCTTACGTAATTCTTCATATACCTTTGTAACATCTGCACGAAGACTTGTAACATCACCAAAAATGTCCTTAAGTAAGTCTTCACTTAATGTGTCTGATTGAGACAGGGGTTGCTTGGAAGATTTGGCACGTGTTCTCCACTTTTCATAGTTATAGTTAAATCTTTGCTGGAGTCCTTGAACCCTCTCCTCCTGCATTTCTCTTCCTTTGTCTGTGAGCGTTTTCACTATCTGACATCTTAGTTGTCTTTGCTCTTGCTGTTCATTAGGAACAGTAGCTTGTTCTTCTTCAGAGTGCAACTGAGGGTCTGCACTAACTTCAGGCTCAACAGAGAAGTCACCTGGCTCAGTCATAGTAATGGCTTTTAACTTAACTTGTCAATAAAGTGAATTACGTCTAATGTAAACTGAAAGTTATCTTCAAACTGCAAATAAGGTAAATATCTTATAAAGGGTTGTTATAGAAGTAGAATATAAACTACAATACCTTATTAGCTTAATAAAGAATAAACTTTAAGAATAGCTTAGTAGAGTAACTTAAAGAACTATTATGTCAACTTAAATATTCCCAAAATATTTCCAAATGTTACTTAATCAGATTTCAAAACGTTCTATCAGTATACAGCATTAATTCGACTCTTAGCAAAGTCTAAATATGAAATAAAATAATATTAGTACATAAACTTACAGTATGTGCCTTTAAACGTAAAACTTGGGATTAGGCCCTGCGATGGACTGGCGACCTGTCCAGGGTTTACCCCGCCTCTCGCCCATAGACTGCTGGAGATAGGCACCAGCTCCCCTGTGACCCACAATGGAATAAGCGGTAGAAAATGACTGACTGACTTGGGATTAGCTTGAAAGCAGAAAACAGGTACCTTCTTTACTTACTGTTCAATTAGTCAACCTTTAAACTTGTACCCTTTACTTAGACAAACTCTTAACTTCTGAGTGTCCAAGTTACTTATGGCCTTATCTTAAATGTTGCTCCTCAACCACATGCCTTCGGTCCCATGCGCTCCTGGCTCAAGTGTCCCTTCACGGCTCCACACTGACCACTGCTGATCACGCTCTGATGAGGCAGCTGCTCCTTTGATCAGTCCGAGTTTTCACTGTAATTCCTCCAGGTACAGACAGACGCAAGTGGTTTTCTTAACTGATTAATTTATTGAAGCCATCTTGGTATAGATTCAAAACACACCGTGAAAACTAAAACACAGACAAGACAATAATTAGCTTGATTAAAAATAAAGACAATTAGCAAATAAACTGCTTTACAGCATAAAAACAGACAAAATACCTCGTTGGATGAGTACCGAGTAAGGAATTAGGAAAAACCTCTTTTCTTCTTGGTTTTGCTTCCTTTCTTAAACCTTTCTGTCCATGCTCTTTTCTTTCTGCGTTCTTTCCCCTTTTCTTCCTGAGATTGCTTTTTTCTTCTTGACATATCTCTATACAACACACGTATACTCTGACACCACAGCGCCCTCTATTGATGCTTCACAAAATTAACTTAAAAATACACAGAAACTTGTAGAAATAGAGATGTGGCAGTTACATCTACTATCAGTCGTCTCCAGTTGGTCCAGAACGCTGCAGGCTTTTAACAGAAACTAACAGAACAGGCTCACATCACACCAGTATTATCCTCTTTACATTGGCTACCTGTCAAATTTAGAATTGATTTTAAAATTTTAGTCTTGAGTTTTAGAGCTTTTAATGGACAGACCCCCAAAATATCATTGAAATGTTGATCCCTTATTCTTCAGGTCGCACTCTTTGGTCCTCTGCCCAGAACCTTCAAAAGGTCCCTAAGACCCGGTTCAAAACTCGAGGCAACCTGTCCTTTCAGGCAGTAGCCCCCAGTTGCCCTTGTCTTTTGGTTAAATGTTCTACTTTGTTATTATTATCTGTTCTTATTGTCTTTGTAATATGTTAAGCCTATATCAGTATTTATTTGTTATGCACTCTTTAAAGCACTTTGTGGTTTTTAGCTGTTAAAGGTGCTATATAAATAAAGTTTACTTACTTACTTACAAACTGAAGCTTTTAGATTTACAGGACAAAAAGCACATAAACACAGAAATAATCAAACAACAATTTTATTTACAGTGATTAAAAACAGATTTATTCTATATAACTAATAATTATGAAGCAATAAAAAACACTTCCTGGACTCCATGTCATGTAACAACACAACCTTCCTGTAGGGGGCAGTATGCCATCACCAACAGAGTTAAACAGTGAAGAAACATGACAGCTTTATTGTGAAGTTTCTCCTCCTAAAAATCAACAAGACATGAAATCAGCTCAAGTCCACAATGAGACAATATCTGTTGTCTCCTGTGAGTCAGGACTCAACAAAATGTGTTCAAACAAGAAGGTGATCAAAGAACTGGTTTCACTTCTTCAACCTGGGAATCATTTGTCATTTTATTACTGTGTTCACAGTCTTTGCTGCTAAAAGCAACAAGAAGGGAAAAACAGCAAATATTCTGGTTCTGATCAGCTGTTTTAGAGAACAATGTTGAGAAATTGACAAATTCAACAGAACCAGAACATCAAATCTGAAGAAAAACAAGTGCTGACAATCTCTGACTTTTGATTTCTGTTAAGTTTAGACATAAAACAACAATGATCAAGAAAAAAATCTGTTGAAGGAGTAAAAATCAAATTAAATTAAATTAAATTAATTGAATTAATTAAATTAAATCAGAATCAAACTCCCTAAACCTTCAGTTGAGTCTGTCTATTTGGGTTTACAGAACTCTGCAGAATCTCCAATGAGACTATTGAAAACTCCATCACCAAAACCAACTCCAGCATGTAGCGGCTGAGTGAATGTGGTCTGGACTCTGTGGAGGAGAGTCATGGTTTCAGAGATGCTGTAGAAGGACAGAAGACCTGCTCTGTGATCCAGGTACACTCCTACTCTGGAGGAACCAGGACCTGAGATACGGGTTTTGGTATTGTTGTACCAAAATGAATTACCATTTTTTTCAAAAAGTAAAGCCCAAGATTTGTCATTACATCCAAATCCACATTCATTCCCACTTCCTGCTCTCCTGATGTTCTTGTATGCGACTGCTACATAAACTAACCCTCTCCACTCCACCTCCCAGTAACAACGTCCAGTCAGACTCTCTCTACTCAGAACCTGAGGCCAATTAGTGAATCTGTTTGGGTGACTAGAATAAGACTGAGGTCGACCCATCCATGTCACCTTCCTGTTCTCCTCTGATAGTAACAACCATGTGTTTGCTGTGTTTGGATCCAGTGTGATTTCACATGAATATTTTAAGAATCCAGCTCTGCTCTTTGGTTCTGGTTCTGACAGTAAAACCTCCACCTCAGTGAGGGTCAGTGAGATGTTTGTCCATGTGTCTCTCAGGATGTCCTGTAGTTTATCTCTGAGCTCTGACACAGCTGCTGTCACATCCTCAAAGTATCTCAGAGGACGGATATTGATGCTGGATGAGTGTGTAGACTCACTGAGTGCTGACAGTGAGGGGTAGTTGTGGAGAAACTGGTTGTGATCTTCTGTGTTTGAGAGCTGCTTCAGCTCAGCGTCTTTTCTCTTCAGCTCAGTGATCTCCTGCTCCAGCTTCTCCTGAAGCTCTTTGACTCGACTCACTTCAGTTTCCTGCTGGGATCTGATCTGCTGCTTCACATCAGAGCTTCTTTTCTGGATGAGACGGATCAGCTCAGTGAAGATCTTCTCACTGTCCTCCACTGTTTTATCAGCAGAGTGATTGATGGCCTCCACCTCCTGTTGAAGCAGCTTCACATCTTTCTCTCTGTCCTGGATTCTCTGCTGGATTTCTTCTCGTCTCACCTCCAGCTCTCTCTGCCTCTCAGTCCTTTCTGCTGCAGCTGAGACTGTGTCGTGGCCTTTATGTTCATCCACAGAGCAGAGATAACAGATACACTTCTGATCAGTACGACAGAACATCTTCATCATCTCATCATGACGAGAGCAGATGTTCTCCTGGAGGTTCTTGGAGGGCTCCACCAGCTTGTGTTTCTTAAATGTAGCTGAATCATAATGAGGCTGAAGATGTTTCTCACAGTAAGAGGCCAGACAGACTAAACAGGACTTGATGGCTTTCAGTTTTCTTCTAGTGCAGAAATCACAGGCCACATCTTCAGGTCCAGCATAGCAGTGATCAGCAGGAGAAGCTTGGAGTCCAGTCTTCTTCAACTGCTCCACTAAAGCTGCTAACATGGAGCTTTTCTTCAGAACGGGCCTTGCTGTAAAGATCTCCCTGCACTGAGGACAGCTGTGGATTCCTTTCTGATCCTCTTCATCCCAGTGTGTTTTAATACAGTTCCTACAGTAACTGTGTCCACAGGGAATAGTCACCGGATTCTTCAGTAGATCCAGACAGATCGAACAGGAGAAGGTATCTTGGTCCAGCTGATTCTGCTCCATTTCACCTCTCAGTCTCAGTGACTTTGTGAGTTTCAGTTCCTGAAAACAGAAACAGGTTTAATCTCTGATATATGAATCAAGTGTCAGTGTAGAGAGGCTGCAGCCAATCAGCTTTCACCTTCAGAAGATGTTGGTTCCACCCAGCTTCAAGGTGTGTTTGAGAGCAGGAAGGAGAGGGATGGTAATCAGGTTTCTACAGCCTGCAGAATAAGCAGCAGAGCTATAAATCTAACCTTTTTCTCCCTGTATACAATCAGGAGTTTGTGAAATATTTACTGCTTTCCTCTGTAAAACTTCTTGTCTCCATTTTAATATTTTCTCAAAGTTAATTCAGGTTTTGTTTTGTTGATGCATCTCAGAAGAATTTCAAAAATGATATTTCAAACTTCACTGTAGTAAAATGTTTCTCTTCAGTTCATGTAAGGAGAGTGTTCTTGAGAACTGAAGGTGAAACCAAAGATCTCATCTTCTCCAGCATCACATGAGAGACTCCTGATAAACTTCAGCCTTTTGTGACACACATATATTTTCATCTGGTTGATGTAAGTTTGTGTTTTCTGTAAATATAAACTGAGCACTTTGGGATTTTTTTCAGAAACAGAAACTTACTGCTGGTTTAATACCAGTTTCTCCCACAAGGGGGCAGCATCAGTCTACACTGTCACTAGTGAAAATAAGAGCACTGAGTTTATTAAACTCTAACATACAGGGGTTGGACAATGAAACTGAAACACCTGGTTTTAGACCACAATAATTTATTAGTATGGTGTAGGGCCTCCTTTTGCGACCAATACAGCATCAATTCGTCTTGGGAATGACATATACAAGTCCTGCACAGTGGTCAGAGGGATTTTAAGCCATTCTTCTTGCAGGATAGTGGCCAGGTCACTACGTGATACTGGTGGAGGAAAACGTTTCCTGACTCGCTCCTCCAAAACACCCCAAAGTGGCTCAATAATATTTATATTTATTTCTGGTGACTGTGCAGGCCATGGGAGATGTTCAACTTCACTTTCATGTTCATCAAACCAATCTTTCTCCAGTCTTGCTGTGTGTATTGGTGCATTGTCATCCTGATACACGGCACCGCCTTCAGGATACAATGTTTGAACCATTGGATGCACATGGTCCTCAAGAATGGTTCGGTAGTCCTTGGCAGTGACGTGCCCATCTAGCACAAGTATTGGGCCAAGGGAATGCCATGATATGGCAGCCCAAACCATCACTGATCTACCCCCATGCTTCACTCTGGGCATGCAACAGTCTGGGTGGTACGCTTCTTTGGGGCTTCTCCACACCGTAACTCTCCCGGATGTGGGGAAAACAGTAAAGGTGGACTCATCAGAGAACAATACATGTTTCACATTGTCCACAGCCCAAGATTTGCGCTCCTTGCACCATTGAAACCAATGTTTGGCATTGGCATGAGTGACCAAAGGTTTGGCTATAGCAGCCCGGCTGTGTACAGGTCCTTCTCAAAATATTAGCATATTGTGATAAAGTTCATTATTTTCCATAATGTCATGATGAAAATTTAACATTCATATATTTTAGATTCATTGCACACTAACTGAAATATTTCAGGTCTTTTATTGTCTTAATACGGATGATTTTGGCATACAGCTCATGAAAACCCAAAATTCCTATCTCACAAAATTAGCATATCATTAAAAGGGTCTCTAAATGAGCTATGAACCTAATCATTTGAATCAACGAGTTAACTCTAAACACCTGCAAAAGATTCCTGAGGCCTTTAAAACTCCCAGCCTGGTTCATCACTCAAAACCCCAATCATGGGTAAGACTGCCGACCTGACTGCTGTCCAGAAGGCCACTATTGACACCCTCAAGCAAGAGGGTAAGACACAGAAAGACATTTCTGAATGAATAGGCTGTTCCCAGAGTGCTGTATCAAGGCACCTCAGTGGGAAGTCTGTGGGAAGGAAAAAGTGTGGCAGAAAACGCTGCACAACGAGAAGAGGTGACCGGACCCTGAGGAAGATTGTGGAGAAGGGCCGATTCCAGACCTTGGGGGACCTGCGGAAGCAGTGGACTGAGTCTGGAGTAGAAACATCCAGAGCCACCGTGCACAGGCGTGTGCAGGAAATGGGCTACAGGTGCCGCATTCCCCAGACCTGGGCTACAGAGAAGCAGCACTGGACTGTTGCTCAGTGGTCCAAAGTACTTTTTTCGGATGAAAGCAAATTCTGCATGTCATTCGGAAATCAAGGTGCCAGAGTCTGGAGGAAGACTGGGGAGAAGGAAATGCCAAAATGCCCAAAGTCCAGTGTCAAGTACCCACAGTCAGTGATGGTCTGGGGTGCCGTGTCAGCTGCTGGTGTTGGTCCACTGTGTTTTATCAAGGGCAGGGTCAATGCAGCTAGCTATCAGGAGATTTTGGAGCACTTCATGCTTCCATCTGCTGAAAAGCTTTAAGGAGATGAAGATTTCATTTTTCAACACGACCTGGCACCTGCTCACAGTGCTAAAACCACTGGTAAATGGTTTACTGACCATGGTATCACTGTGCTCAATTGGCCTGCCAACTCTCCTGACCTGAACCCCATAGAGAATCTGTGGGATATTGTGAAGAGAACGTTGAGAGACTCAAGACCCAACACTCTGGATGAGCTAAAGGCCGCTATCAAAGCATCCTGGGCCTCCATAAGACCTCAGCAGTGCCACAGGCTGATTGCCTCCATGCCACGCCGCATTGAAGCAGTCATTTCTGCAAAAGGATTCCCGACCAAGTATTGAGTGCATAACTGTACATGATTATTTGAAGGTTGACGTTTTTTGTATTAAAAACACTTTTCTTTTTTTGGTCGGATGAAATATGCTAATTTTGTGAGATAGGAATTTTGGGTTTTCATGAGCTGTATGCCAAAATCATCCGTATTAAGACAATAAAAGACCTGAAATATTTCAGTTAGTGTGCAATGAATCTAAAATATATGAATGTTAAATTTTCATCATGACATTATGGAAAATAATTAACTTTATCACAATATGCTAATATTTTGAGAAGGACCTGTATATTGACCTTGTGGAGCTCCCGACAGACAGTTCTGGTGGAAACAGGAGAGTTGAGGTGCACATTTAATTCTGCCGTGATATGCGCTATGGCTTTATGTTTTTTGGATACAATCTGGGTTAGCACCCGAACATCCCTTTCAGACAGCTTCCTCTTGCATCCACAGTTAATCCTGTTGGATGTGGTTCGTCCTTCTTGGTGGTATGCTGACATTACCCTGGATACCGTGGCTCTTGATACATCACAAAGACTTGCTGTCTTGGTCACAGATGCGCCAGCAAGACGTGCACCAACAATTTGTCCTCTTTTGAACTCTGGTATGTCACCCATAATGTTGTGTGCATTTCAATATTTTAAGCAAAACTGTGCTCTTACCCTGCTAATTAAACCTTCACACTCTGCTCTTACTGGTGCAATGTGCAATCAATGAAGACTGGCTACCAGGCTGGTCCAATTTAGCCATGAAACCTCCCACACTAAAACGACAGGTGTTTCAGTTTCATTGTCCAACCCCTGTATGTATATATATATATATATATATATATATATATATATATATATATATATATATAATAACAAAATTACTGTAAAGTATGTTGGAAATAATGCTTTAAATTATTTGTTTTCTAAAGATACTTTTAATCTGACAAATGGTCTCATTAAAACACTATATTTTGCAAAGATGTACCTGTATCTGAATTATTACATAATGTTAACTACTTTCTCTTAGATGATATACAAACACCACAGCTGTACTTTACATGTTAAGAAAATATTGAAAAATAAATTAATGGATAAATTACAGATTGTGTGGGATTAATAGGCCTCCCACACAATATGTGGGATGCCTTATTGTTGTTCTTGCCAACAATAAGGTCCACCAATAATCGTATATTGACATATCACTAATATTATGAAAAACATAAAAATGTAAGAATCTCACTTGGAAGGACTGCGATCAGATTATACCTTGCACTCAAAATGTTAAAAAGGCTAATATTTCTTAAATTCACACTGATTTAAGAAATAAAAATGATTATTTGTTCGTTCGTTCGTCGTCTTCCGCTTCTCCAGGACCGGGTCGCGGGGGCAGCAGACTCAGCAGAGACGCCCAGACGTCCCTCTCTCCAGACACCTCCTCCAGTTCCTCCAGGGGGAGCCCAAGGCGTTCCCAGGCCAGCCGAGAGACATAGTCCCTCCAGCGTGTCCTGGGCCGTCCCCTGGGCCTCCTCCCGGTGGGACGTGCCTGGAACACCTCCCGAGGAAGGCGTCCAGGAGGCATCCGGTATAGATGCCCGAGCCACCTCAACTGGCTCCTCTCGATGTGGAGGAGCAGCGGCTCTACTCCGAGCTCCTCCCGGATGGCCGAGCTCCTCACCCTATCTCTAAGGGAGTGCCCGGCCACCCTACGGAGGAAGCTCATTTCAGCCGCTTGTATCCGTGATCTCGTTCTTTCGGTCATGACCCAAAGTTCATGGCCATAGGTGAGGGTAGGAACGTAGACCGACCAGTAAATTGAGAGCTTTGCTTTTCGGCTCAGCTCTCTCTTCACCACAATGGACCGGCACAGCGCCCCCATTACTGTGGCAGCCGCACCGATCCGTCTGTCGATCTCCCGCTCCATTCTTCCCTCACTCGTGAACAAGACCCCGAGATACTTAAACTCCTCCACTTGAGGCAGGAACTCCCCTCCAACCTGAAGAGGACAAGCCACCCTTTTCCGGTCGAGTACCATGGCCTCTGACTTGGAGGAGCTGATCCTCATCCCAGCCGCTTCACACTTGGCTGCGAACCGCCACAGCGCATGCTGTAGGTCTTGGCTAGAGGAGGCCAGCAGGACCACGTCATCCGCAAAAAGAAGAGACGAAATCCACTGGTCCCCAAACCAGACCCCCTCCGGCCCTTGGCTGCGTCTAGAAATCCTGTCCATAAAAGTTATGAACAGGACCGGCGACAAAGGGCAGCCCTGTCGTAGTCCAACATGCACTGGGAACAGGTCCGACTTAGCGCCGGCAATGCGGACCAAACTCCTGCTCCGCTCGTACAGGGACCGGATGGCCCCTAATAAAGGGCCCCCGATTCCATACTCCTGGAGCACCCCCCACAGGGCATCACGAGGGACACAGTCGAATGCCTTCTCCAGGTCCACAAAACACATGTGAACCGGTTGGGCAAACTCCCATGAACCCTCGAGCACCCTGTAGAGGGTATAGAGCTGGTCCAGTGTTCCACGGCTGGGACGAAAACCACACTGTTCCTCCTGAAGCCGAGGTTCGACTATCGGTCGGACTCTCCTCTCCAATACCCTGGCGTAGGCCTTAC
The DNA here is from genome assembly GCF_021462225.1 of Girardinichthys multiradiatus. NCBI lineage: Eukaryota > Metazoa > Chordata > Actinopteri > Cyprinodontiformes > Goodeidae > Girardinichthys > Girardinichthys multiradiatus. The sequence continues at coordinate 42,678,109 of NC_061799.1, forward strand.
CAGGGAGGCTGAGGAGTGTGATCCCCCTGTAGTTGGAACACACCCTCCGGTCCCCCTTCTTATAAAGGGGGACCACCACCCCAGTCTGCCAGTCCAGAGGCACTGTTCCCGACCGCCACGCAATGTTGAAGAGGCGTGTCAACCATGACAGCCCTACAACATCCAGACACTTGAGGTACTCAGGGCGGATCTCATCCACCCCCGAAGCCTTGCCACCGCGGAGCTTTTTAACCACCTCGGTGACTTCAGCCTGGGTGATGAAAGAGTCTAACCCCGAGTCCCCAGCCTCTGTTTCCACCACGGAATGCGTGATGGCAGGATTGAGGAGATCCTCGAAGTACTCCTTCCACCGCCCAATAATGTCCTCAGTCGAGGTCAGCAGTCTCCTGCCCCCACTATAAACAGTGTTGGCAAAGCACTGCTTCCCCCTCCTGAGGCGCCGGACGGTTTGCCAGAATCGCTTCGAGGCCAACCGGTAGTCCTTCTCCATGGCCTCACCGAACTCTTCCCAGGCCCGAGTTTTTGCCTCTGCCACAGCCCGGGCCGCAGCACGCTTGGCCTCACGGTACCCGTCAGCCGCCTCAGGAGTCCCACAAGCCAACCACAGCCGATAGGACTCCTTCTTCAGCTTAACAGCATCCCTTACTGCCGGTGTCCACCACCGGGTTCTGGGATTGCCGCCACGACAGGCACCGCAGACCTTACGGCCGCAGCTATGGGCAGCAGCATCGACAATAGATGCAGAGAACATGGTCCACTCGGACTCTATGTCTCCAACATCCCCCGGGATCTGGTCGAAGCTCTCCCGGAGGTGGGAGTTGAATACATCCCTGGCCGAGGGCTCCGCCAGGCGTTCCCAGCAGACCCTCACTATGCGCTTGGGCCTGCCAAGTCTGTCTGGCTTTCTCCTCCTCCAGCGGATCCAACTCACCACCAGGTGATGATCAGTGGACAGCTCAGCCCCTCTCTTCACCCGAGTGTCCAAAACATGCGGCCGAAGGTCTGATGATACGACAACAAAGTCGATCATCGACCTCCTGCCTAGGGTGTCCTGGTGCCAAGTGCACTGATGGACACCCTTATGTTTGAACATGGTGTTCATTATGGACAATCCGTGACTAGCACAGAAGTCCAATAACAAAACACCACTCGGATTCAGATCGGGGAGGCCATTCCTCCCGATCACGCCTCTCCAGGTGTCACTGTCGTTCCCCACGTGGGCGTTGAAGTCCCCCAGCAGAATAATGGAGTCCCCGGGAGGGGCACTATCCAGCACCCCCGACAGGGACGCCAAGAAGGCAGGGTACCCTGCACTACCACTCGGCCCGTAGGCTGAAATGATGGTCAGAGACCTCTCCCCAACCCGAAGGCGCAGGGATACGACCCTCTCATCCACTGGGGTAAACCCCAACACGAGACGGCTGAGCTGGGGGGCAACAAGCAAACCCACACCAGCCCGCCGCCTCTCCCCGTGGGCCACTCCAGAGTAGAAGAGAGTCCAACCCCTCTCAAGGAGATGGGTTCCAGAGCCCACGCTGTGCGTGGAGGCGAGCCCGACTATTTCTAGTCGATATCTCTCGACCTCCCGCACAAGCTCAGGCTCTTTCCCCCCCAGCGAGGTGACATTCCACGTCCCTAGAGCCAGCCTAAGTATCCGGAGATTGGGCTGCCAAGGTCTCCATCTTCGTCCACCGCCCGTTCCTCTTTGCACCGGTCCCTCATGGTTCCCCCTGCAGGTGGTGGGCCCACTGGGGGATGGCCTCGCGTCTCTCGTTCGGGCTTGGCCCGGCCGGGTCCCGCGAGGAGCAACCCGGCCACCAGGCGCTCTCCGACGAGTCCCGACCCCAGGCCTGGCTCCAGGGTGGGACCCCGGCTCCGCCGTACTAGGCGACGTCACGTGCCTCGATATTTTGTTCTTCATGAGGGGTTCTTGAACCATTCTTTGTCTGACCCATCACCTAGAGCCTGTTTGCCATGGGAGACCCTACCAGGGGCATTTAGGCCCCAGACAACATAGCCTCTAGGATCATTTGAGCACTCAAACCCCTCCACCATGTTAAGGTGACGGTTCAATTATTTGTAATTATATTTATTTTGTGTGGAAGGATAATGGTGAAATTAAAACTATGATTTCAATCTCTCGGTCTGTCTCTCCTCCCCTACCCAACCTATAATGCAGAGAGAAGTATGAAGGATCCCAGCATTGACAGAGCCGTGGCAGCTTGTAAGAAGATTGTGAGTTCTTTCTCCAACAGCTGGAAGAGGCAGCGGACACTGCTGGAGGCTCAAAAAAAAGAGGGAACAGCTCAACGCAAGCTCATCACAGAATCTCCCACGAGATGGGGATCCAAACAGAAAATGATCCAGCGGGTGTTGGAGCAAGAAAAGCCCATCAACCAGGTCTTAGCTGCTGACCGATCAACAAGGCACCTGGTCCCCACCTGGCAAGATCTACAGGTTCTGGATTGTGTGAGCAAAGCCCTGGGTCCTCTGGTCGAGTTCACTGATGCTCTGTCTGCTGAGGACTATGTTACTATCTCATGCTTGAAGCCTGTCCTTCAGCTGTTCAACAGTAGCATTCTTCTCATGAAGGAGAACGACACAGAACTGACAAAATCCATAAAAAGCTCAATACTGGAGTACTTGAACAGCAAGTATGAAGAAGACCCAGTGGTTGTGGAACTAATGAATTTGGCAACC